>NC_056733.1:285118504-285180710 GCF_019279795.1 Protopterus annectens
CAGTGCACTTTCAAGGCATTATGAGTTTCAATGCATTTTCATGGAATTGTGAGTTTCAAGTGAAGACAGGTTTACTGTTGCTCATGCTAAGTCTGTTTTCAATTTGAAATTAATGGTTTGGTTTAGCAAATGGCAGTCACTATCTGTGCTGCAGAATTTGAAAGCAGTGTTAGTAGCATAATTGCCTTTGGTTTAGAAGACTGTGGATTCTACTCCCACACCATGTATATAGAGTGCTGATATTGCAGTGCCCTTTTGATTACGAATTATTTGGTGCATTTTAAGAGTGGATAGGGGTTCTGCACTCCTGAGTATGTCCTCCTTTGTATGAGATGCCTAGTAACTATGAACTTGTTGTCAGTTTGTCAATCATTCCCTATTGCAATGGTATCAGCTTAGCAATTTTTTTAATGTAACATATGCAATTAATTCTTCAAGGGCAGAAGGTAATGAATATGTAGATGAAACACTGAAATGTAAAGTTGTTTGACAATAGCAATCTTATCATTAGTTATATATCTCTTTAATGTGGAATTATTCAGATGGCTTTTACTTTTGCAGAGATTGTGCTTATTGACTCATAATGGTGGATTGCAATGACCGAAGTTTGAGTGGCCTTTTATAGTTAAAATGTTCTGAAATGGGCAGTTTTTTCATTATTTGTTCATACATCTTGTTTCATTGATTACTGGAAAAATGTTCAAAACAACAAATTTAAAACACACTGTGGTGCTATGTTATACAAGGAATATAATTTATACAATCAGGAAGGTGAATCAAAGAACACTTCAGACATGTATGCATGGTCCTAAAAATGTGTGCAAGGAGCCTAACATTTGAAAACAGCTCAAAGTCAAACTTAATTCTCCATTGGCCAGATGCATTTTATTTGAATGTGAGTTTTAATGCCATTTCAATGAATGTGAGTTTCAATGACAGAGAAGTTTACTGCTCATGCTAAGTGTGTCTTCATTCTGAGACTGTATTGTTTGTTTAGCAAATGGCTATCAGTGTTTGTGCTATTTCATTTCAATATCTGAAATTATTGCGGAAATAAGTAAGAAAACAGTATACACACTAATAGGTTTGGATAACTGCAAACTAGGGGCACACTAGGTGCAGTCATTAAATCCCCAAATGATACCAGTATACTCCAGGAGGATCTCACACAGACCGACTGGTGTATTAGTCATGGTCTCAAACTGAATGCACAGAAATGCATCATTATTCCCTTTGGCACAAACAATGTCCCTTCACACTATCAAATCAACAACAATATCCTAAGTAGCCATGAAGTGGTAAGGGACCTGGGATCACAAGTTGACTGCGACCTTAACTTTGATCACCATATGTCTACTGTAGTAAGGAAAGCTTTCTACGTAGCACACTTGATTAGTAAAGGCATCACCTCAAGAGCAAAAGAAGTTATAACCCCCTATACTTAGCACTTATCTGGCCCATAATTGAGTATAATGCCCCATTTGGCATCCCTGTCACTATATTCTGTATCATATAGACTTCTTAGGGGAGGCTTATGCCTGGTCTACAGACCAATCCAAGACCCAAACATAATGAACTTGCTGCATATCTGTAAATCAAATGGGATGAGGGCTACCCATTCCAGGGACTTAAATATGGCCTACAACTTAAATAGTACATGCTGGAGGGACAGATTTATCTCCCAGTGACTACCATGTCTTTGTAACAGGCTATCAATTCATGTGAAACAGAGCACCTCTATAATACTGTTCAAGAGGAACCTGGATGAGTGGATGGGGCACCGTAAATTCTTACCAGGGATAGAACCCAATGGGCAGTCATCAGTAAATGCAGTCTTGGGTATTGACTAGCATTTCTATGGTATTACATTTGGGATGAAATGGCTAGGCTTAAAATGACCTCTGGGTCAATAGCCTAGTAATCCTCTATGGCCCTATGATCCTATGGTAACTGGGGAGAAATAGTCAAGTAATGGAACACTGGAATGGCTGGGGAGTCGGGCTGCTTCAGGGTGGGTAGTGTGTTACTACTTGAGGGGCTGCACTGGGGGGGGGCCTTATCTATTATCCTGCCTAGGGCACCATTTGACCACGATCTGGATCTGCTTCTGATTATCACCCACTGACATGACTGAGCTTAAGGTTCCTAATTAGCACTGTAGATTTGATTCTACTCCTCCCTTCATATTATCCCATTTGAGGTTGAGTTTATCATGCTGAGATTTTCCTTCTTTTCTTTATAACTATGAGCTTCTACCTTTTATTGTAAAGTTTGTTAATAGTTAAGTTTTACCAGAGGTGTTTGCTTCTAAAATTGGTGTTGTATTTGTTGTGATTAAGAATATAAACCTCTATGCAAGAGTTGAGATAGAAGCATAACTGTGATTCTTCCTATAGGGTCATCAATGTTTCGAAAACTGTTAAAATATCTCAAGTTAGCAGCAAGCATGAAAACATTGGCCTTGGATAATTCTTGAAAGATGAATGGATTGGAGGGTGATCTGTACTGGGTCAGTATGGGAAATATTTCAGTGTGGTGATTTAATTTAATAAATGAGTTAACAATGGGCAGGGAGAAGACAGAGGTTGTTTTGGCATGGATAAACAGGAGTATGTCGGTATCTCTTGTGGGGAAGAGTACTATTTTGATTGAAGTAGTTTACACTGATAAAGTCAAGAGAAAATAGCACTTATTTATTTATTGAGGAGTACATGTACTAATTAATGGAGGGGTAGTTAAAGTCTCATAAAATTCAAGTTGTTTGGGGCTCCACTTTTTAAGGTATTTTTCATTATTTGCAGTTACTGTGGATGGGGTTCTGTATTTGGCCAGGATATGATATGAGGTCTTATTTATATATACTATGATAAAACAGAGTTTAAGGTCACAGTCCTGCCTAATTAGTCTAAAGGTGATGGTATTTCAGATAAAAACAGATATATCATCAAGGTCACCAGACCCTATCTCATCCATTGCTGTTTTATTATTTGTAGTCCAACTACTTCATAGGAAAAGCTTTATTTGACACACAAGATCACTTTTATCATTTTGTTTTTACCATGTTTTAGAAGAAATTGCTAGATTGCAGGCAGGCACACTCTTTCCGTGCAAAAGGACCAAGTTGGTTATAACTTGATACAGATTGCAGGCAGGACACTGAACATTATCTCAAATCATTCCATGTTGTATTTTCATTTCCTATGTAACTGTGTGGTAGAAAAAGTTTTTGTTTGACTTATGTGTTATTTCTACCTCTGATTTTACTGTCTGTTAGAAGAAAGGTATATATTGTAAAGTTCCTAAAAGGCGTGGCTAGTTAAATAAACCAATGGCTGTACGCAACAGTGATCAGAAGCAATGTGTGCAATGGAAAGAACAGCTAGTGTCTTATCAAGGCCTGTATCACTGGCATGGCAGGTGAGAAAACTAGCTTATAAAATACTTCTGTTTGTACAAGGGTAGTTCAGTTTACTTTATTTAATATTGGTTTGTATACTGTGCAATTAACTCATATAATTTTACTTACATTACTAGTTTTAATATCTGTGAATTCTGTGATTATTGACTTAGGTATTTTGTTTCTTTTAAAATTTTTTACTTTGTCACAGAGAATGTATTCTTTAAATGAGTGAGCCATTAATCATATGCTGGAGGATAAGCATCTTGTCTTTTGTACTAAATGCACTGTACATGTTAAGGTTTAACACATGATAACATTGGAGTCTTTTATGTTCCTTGTTTCAAAAGTTGGATGATTTGTCCAACATTATTTATAGTAAGTCTAGACTCCCAGAGGATACTTGCACCTATGCGGTCGGCACAACTTGGAAATTCTCTTTTTACATATATTAATGACTGGGCTGATGAGTTAAATATGTAGGCAAATTATAGAGAGAACACCTTTAGGAAAAGAAGTGTTCCCTGCTAGCAAAGAGCACTCGGTGCTTATTAAACTTGATATGATAGACGACACCTTTGGAATACAGGATACAAGTATACCACGGCCTGAGGATTCAGACTATGAAGGAGAAAAGAAGAAGAAGAAAGAAAGAAAGGGAGATGTTTACGGAAAACAACTGGGAAGAAAAATACATTGTTTGATGCTCATAACTTTAACGGGAAGCATACTAAACAAAAGGGCACTACTTTGATATGTAAACCCAGATTACCAGGAGCAATACCATAATTCAATCACAAAATGCCCAGTCTGCAGAAAATGACATCATTATTTTAGAAAAGGAGACAGAAAAAAGGGGTGAGTCACAGGTTAAAAGGAAGAAATCCAAATTGGCCTTGGAAGGATTAAAGAACTTAACTGTAAGAAAAAAAGAGAAAAACTGAAGTTAATAACTGCAAAAGGGCATAAACAACTAGATGAGAATCATATGCTTCTGATGATGTAGGTGGTGAAAATGGTGAGTTTAATGAGACTAATTATGTAGAAGATTATTATTTTGTAACAACCGAAAGAGCAGATATTATTGAATTTGAGGTGGGAGATTACTCAGGTCAGGTTGGAAATGATATGCTAGTAATTGGAGATTTGATTACAAATGGACTTACACATTTGCAGGGAGTATAATGAACGGTGAAAAGTAGTGTTATCTCTGCCAGTAGCAAAAATACAGGATGTGAGTACAGTGTTAGGATGCCAAAATATAAGGAATTAGCTATTTTTATTCATGTTGGATCAAACCCATCCAAATCATTGCCGGTCATTGCTGGTGTGATTGCCGGTGGGATTTCTAAGTGTGCACTGGAAATTATTCCCTTCTTATGGAAGATTCTTCATTTTGGGTTGGTGCCACCACTTGAGTTTGTATACATATATATATATATATATATATATATATATATATATATATATATATATATATATATATGTTGAGTGTGTGGGATACAGGTGGGCTTGCTTAAAGTTATTTTTCACCCTTCAGTATTTTGGTCATTATTTTTTGGCATTTCTGATGCTTGGGATTATGACTTAATGCATTCAGTTAAAAGACGTCAAAAAGAATGTGGTACGTTTTTAAAGGAAACTATTTAAATGTAATAAATAAATTAATTAATTAATAAAATGTTTAACATCCAGTTATAGGCACACAGGAACAGGGGGATATATTTCCATAAGAATATAATACTTAAGGTGAGAGGTAAAACAGATAAAGAAATGCAAACAAGGTTGAGCTATAACTTTGAAAAGAGAAATAAATAAGTTTGGCAGACAAACTAAACACAGTGTGGGACAAGACCAGAAAAAAATTTAAAAAATGTATGTAAAGATATAGAAAACCACTTTATAGATATACAATATGTAGAAGGAATAAAATCATACAAAGTCACTGAGGTAAAAATCTTGCATACAGACAAGGTTAACAAGAACACACACTACATCCACCACACGCATAGACCAGTTATGCTGAGGCAATAAAAAGCAATCTTCCCAAACCTCAAAGACCTCCAAATCCTATAAACAACAATGCCTATTCTCAGCAATCTCTAAAGCACTCACAAAAAGCAACAACAATGACCACACATACGCCCACACACAGTAGAGCCCCAAGAGCAAAGCCAATAAGGCAAGCAAGCATATCACCAGGACTCTTGTCATATGGGGTGCCATTGTATGACACACAAATAGCCCACTTGGAGAAGATAACAGTTAGTTGCTAAGTTATTCATGCACTCAAGTCATTACACCACAGGTACCAGTATGATTCTATCATACTCCATGTTGGTGTTAATGGCCCTGGACTATATGAAGAGAGACATTGCTGATCTCTCTGAATATGTGTCTCAGGTAGGTATGTCCCTTGCATTGCGCAGCATTTTACCTTCCATAAGGATGATGCCATGTATGAAAAAAGGAGTCTATATTATATCATCGAATTTTATAAAGTTTGAATGTTATATTGAACCAGTAATGTCAAACGCTGAAAACAGCAAAGGTGCAGGACATCGAATTCTTTCCCATGGAAAGAATTCGGTGGGCCGTTGCTGTGGCTTCGCTGTTTTTAACGTTCGATATGTTGGAACGTTACGGGTCGAGTTCAGGTAAGTGTGCGATTGTGTGTAGGTTAGGGGGCGGTTTAGGTGAGTTAGGGTTATGGCGCGGGTCAGGTAAGTGTGCAGTTGTATGTAGGTTAGGGTTAGGGGGCGGGTTAGGTGAGTTAGGGCACGGGTGAGGTGAGTGTGCGATAGTGACGGACCTTAGGGTTAAGGTTCGGTTAAGATAATTGGATAGCTAGTCGTGTATGCAAAGTTTAGTTTAGGTTTAGGTGTAGGATTTTAAGTGTATGTGTGTGGATTGCTGTTTTTTGCATGTGTTTGTGTTGTGTGTATGTTTCTCGGAATAGCGATTTTTTTCCCTGGGAAAAAAATCACTATTCTGACTGTTCTATGTTTGCAGATTTCAGTGTTTGGGGTTCGATATTATAACATTCGATGTTTACGAACTTCAATGTTATAATATAGACCCTGAAAAAAGATGACTGACTTCAATAACTGGCTTAGTTTCTAGTGTCTTTCCAGGGGAATTCAATACTTATCAGCAGGGGAAGACATGATTAACAAACCACATTGTTTTGCAAAGGATGATCTGCACCTGCCTCCTCTAGGCTTCTGAATATTTGCTAAAACTTTATCTAGCCTCTTACAACTCTTTTTAAGTGATGCCTAACTGACAAACCTACCAGCAAAGCAAATAAAACCCAAAGAACCCTAAAGGTGCTACTGCTCAATGCTAATAGCTTAAACAAGAAACTCCACACCTTTTCTCCTTGCTCTGGAGACTATAGACATCTGTACCATTGCAAAGACATGGTTTAAATCTGCAGAAAATACTCCAGCATTGCAAGGCTTCAGTGCCTTCCACACATTTAGACCATTATCTGCACAGACAGGGACAAAAGGTGGACAATTCTCAATCTACATTAGCAATAAGTATACCTGTAGGTTGTTTAAACAGGATGATGCCCTTGAGTTTATCCACATGCAAATCACCATAAACAAAGTCCCATATCATATACTAGCAAGCTATAGGTCATCCTCTATGTCTCTAGAATCCAATAGCTCAAACCTAGACCTACTGGAGACACTCACCATTAAAGCAAATACCGTGTTCATGGGAGACTTTAACTACCCCTCTATAGAATGGGAAACATGCACTGCCTCAAACTCCCAGGAACAATTCTTGGGCTTTATAAACACAAATACCCTTAACCAAATAGTGCACACACCCACTAGAGGTTCAAACATACTGGACTGGGTACTCTCCAATATGAACCCCCCCCCCAGCATCATGTCCTCATTGGTGAGGTCGGACCACAAAGCCATCTCCTTCGAAACACAATTTGACTTGATAACCCCAGCAAACCCTGTAACTATCCCAAAGCAAACTACATCCTATTAAGTGACAGTTTGTCAAAATTCAATGACACTCCCAGCCCTGAGTCCACAGCAACATGTGCAGAATTGTTTGCAGAGACATTGTACAACCATTTCAATGCCTGTATAGAGGCTGCTGTATCTACTAGAAGTAAGCCCAAAATAAACACTAAAAACAAACCACAGTGGTAGAATCCTAACCTTAATAGGGTATATGACAAATGGAAAAAAGTCATGGCTAAAATTTTTAAGAGCGGCTCCCATATGATAGGCGCTCTTTAGTTAAACTAAACAGGAAACAAAAAGGACTAATAAGTTCAGCAAGGACAATTATGAGGTCAAAATAGCCTCACAGTCTAAAGACAACTATAAGGCCTTCTACAACTATGTTCAAAACCTCAAATGCAGTACACACTAGTGTGCCAAACTGATGGTCAGTGATCCCACCTTCACTGAGCAGAGCAAAGTAGTTAATTTGCTGGCTGAAAGTTCACCCTCTACTCCATCCCTGCCTCTCCCCCAAGAAATACCTACTAGCATACCCCCCAACTATTAACAGGGAGCAGGTCCTAGCAGTGCTCACTAAGGCCAAAACTACATTCCCCACTATATCCCAGGATGCCTTCTAATAGCTTGAAACATGGCCTATCAGGATCGCTTGAGTGATTTTTCAATTATAGCTTTAAATGAGATTGGAGGACTGCAACAATTATTTCACTTCTCAACGGTAGACCATCAACCAACCCCAGAAACTACAGACCCATTAGTTTGACTAGTCTAATATTCAAAGTCGTGGAATGAATTAACATGGAAATGATCAGCAAAGACATAGGCAACCTTAAGATACTGGACCCAAATTAGTTTGGCTTTGTCAAGGGAAGGTCATGCCTTTTAAACCTGATGGGCATCTTTGAGAAGGTCACCATGGCAATGGATGAGGGGAAAACAGTTCATACCACCTACTTGAACCTGACTAAGGCATTTATTTATTTATTTAATTTATTTGACATTTGTTTATCGGGGAGGTCCGACTGGGCTAATAGCCCATTTTCAGTGGAGGCCCGAGGAGAAAAGCTCCACATTTAGACAATACAATACAACAATAAACAATTAACATAAAAGTATAGCTTCTAGATATGTGACACATACAGAAATTACAGTTACACTAAAATCTGCAAAAAAGATGTCAGTTTACATAGATAGTTGCTAACAAAGACAATACTAGGCTTGTAAAATAATTAGATTACAGATGTCGGTGAACATTCTTACTGAATAAAAATTCTAAACAACAACAAGAAAAAGAAATCAAGGTATCCAAATGTTCAAAAGTTATGGATGCATTTACAAAAACACTGAAGTGGACTGAGTTGAAATGATAATAAAATAAGGTGGTTAGTGGAAGATAACAGGATAAGTAGGGAATCATACAGCTAAATTGGTGTTGGTGAGGTTAGAGAAGATTATAGGGAGATGTGGGGTTGACTGGGAAAATTGAAAGAAATAAAGTCAGGATTGGTGAGACAACCTCCACTAAGAGACCAGTCACCAGTGGAGCACCTCAGCATTCCATGCTGGGACTGCTCCTATTTGGCATCTACTTCTCAGAAGTAAAGGCTAATGTCAAAGGCTTTTGGCTGACCCAGGTTCACAGATAACTACAAATTTGAGAGCTATCAAAGATTCCCTCTATAACTTAAACATCTTACAAGAGGGTCTAACACAGAAATAATTAATGCCAACGTCACAGATTAAAACTCAATGGCAAGAAATGCATTATATTGTCTTTTGGGAAAATTGCCACCCACTCTAATTACACCATCGATAAGACACCTCCCTAAGAGCTGACCCTGAAGTCAGAGATCTGGAAACATAAGTAGACAGTAATCTGGCCTTTGACCAATATGTGGCCAAAGTAGTAAGAAAATCATTCCATGTTGCCCAACTTATAAGTAAGGGCATAGCATCCATGCCCTAGAAAGTCATCATGTCACTTTACTCAGCCCTTATCAGACACATCAGTGAGTATAATTTCTGCTAGTAACATCCAGGTAACTTCAGATAGTGAAGTTAAATTAAATTATATTGAAAATGTACTATGCAAGCTGGACCTAAGCAAAGCACAGGGAAGATTCAGAATTAGTAACAATTACCTGAGAGCACTTCAGTTTGAACTTACAGTACCTCTACACCTGTTATTCATTAGGTCATTTAAGTATGGAGAATTTCATCAAGATTGGAGACATTCTTGGTAAACCCATCTTTATGGGAAAGCAGACTAGAAGAAGCCCAAATCCAAACCCGTGAGTCTACATGCTTTTTATGGAAAATAATGAATATTATTTTGGATAAATTATTGTGAGACTTAGAAAGGTTGGGACTTGAAACTATATATTAGCATTTATATGCTAAAAATAAGTCTATAACTATCTGAAATATGATGTTCTACAATAATATAACAACAGCTATAAATGCAGAATTGTATTGTGATGAAATTTGTGTAGGTCTGTCTTCAGGCTTTGATGTGGTCATACACAAAACACTGAGCAATAAATTAGAACATCTGGATATTAATATAGTCTTTTTAAGAAGGATAGCTGCATCACTTAGAAATAGGACATGACAAATATCATACACTAATTAGACAGGTGACAGTCTAGGTTACAGTCACAACAATTTGTCATTGTGGGTGAATATTTATTTATTTATTGTGGGCTTTTACTAGGCAATGTAAGGTATTAACTGGTTTTAACATCCACAGTTTGTTCAATTAATTTTTTCATTATTATTGTTCGGAAATACCAATTAATCAATTTGTGTAATTGAGTGGATATAAAAGGATTCATTTTGGATATTTTAATGTTGTTTATTCTGATGAAGACTTGTCTGTGGTCGAAAATGTATTAATTGATCTGGCGTTATTTGTCAACGAGAATTTTAATACAGTAACCTTCTCTTGGTTTCCGACCTTTATTTGGATATCCTGGCAAGCCTGTATTATTGGTTTTGGTTGTTTTTTTGGCTTGCTTCCATTAAACTATCTGGTTACAGTTACTGTGTCCCACGGGGCTCTGTCCTGTGTCCATACTTGTTTAGGTTGTATCTTCCAGGTTATCTTTTTCTTCTGAGGTGTTCTTCAGTCTGTATGCAAATGACTTAAAAAATGGGAAACCTGATTTTATTTGTTATGGATAGGGCATGTCTGCAAAATAACCTAACTAAACTGACAGGCTAGTTTCCAAGAGAATAAATAATACAATGATAAATACATAAAAAACTAAGCATATGAGATCTGTGAGAGAGAGTTTGAACAATGAATGTTTAATACAGAACACAGCGACTTAGACTGTGGATTTATTTAAGGATCTAGGTACGTGGGAAGATCGAGCTTTAAGTTTTTCTCATCATATTGACCAATTGGTTAATGACAGTTATAAAACTACAGGATGTAGAAATGATTTATGAAATCTAAGAAATTAGAAGTGATGAAATGATTGTAACTTATTGGGGATCCAAACTAGAGTATGGAATAATAATAATAATAATACTGAAAACTTATATAAGAGAACTATACTGCCAATACCTTCAACACCTACTTTATCGGATCCATTTCCAAACTATTTAACCCCAACCTCTCAAACAACAACACTTCAAACCTCCCTATACACCCCTCATCCACTATCTCAGTAAACTCCTTCTCTCTCAAACCTGTCTCCAGTGACTGTATCAGAACTCTACTCTCAAAGCTCAAACCATGCTCTGTATCAGCAGACAATATTCCTTCTTACTTTCTCCAGATTGCTGCACACTCCCTTGCTATGCCTATATACTAATCAATCATTCCATCTCTGAGTCTAAAGTTCCTTCTATCTGGAAACAGTTTTACACTCTTCCTATTCATAAGTCCACAGAAATATCTAATTTCAGACCTATCACTATCCTCTCCCCTTTCTCAAAAATCCTTGAGAAGTGTATACACAAACAAGTTATGCATTATCTCTTACAAAAAAAACTTCTCACTCCAACACAGCATGGCTTCCGTCCCAAGCATAGTAGAACCACAGCTCTACTATCATTTCTCAACACCTCAGTCCTGGCCAGTGATGATTACAAACTCATATCCTCTCTATTCCTTGACCTTTCTAAGGCTTTTGACACTGTCTCACACACTCTGCTACTTGGTAAACTTGTAGACCTAAACTTCTCCCCTGATACATTTTCATGGTTCTCAAGCTATCTCACTGATAGGCTGCAGTCAGTACAATGGGACTCAGCACTATCTACCCCCCTCTCAGTAAGAACTGGTGTTCCCCAAGGTTCCATTCTTGGACCTCTAATCTTTAATATCTTCACCAACTCATTCCATTCCTCTTGTCCCTCTAATCTTTAATATCTTCACCAACTCATTCCATTCCTCTTGTCCTCAATCTAACATTGTCCAATACGCAGATGAATCTACAGTCATAACTATTGCTAATTTCCCCTTAGAACTCCTAACAAATACCCAGACATCTTACAACTCAGCAGAGACATGGCTCATTAATAATTAGCTCATCCTCAACCCTAAGAAAACAAAATTACTACTCTTTCTACCTAAATCTGCAAACGACATTAAACTTTCTTGCTCCATAAGGTTCCTAAATAGTACTCTTATAGAATTTGAACCTAGCACAAAACTCCTTGGCATTACCATTGATGACCAACTAAAATTTGATCTTGACATTAACAATTGTATAAAAAAAAAAGCACCAAAAGCTAGGACTACTGTACAGGAACAACAAATTCCTAACTACTGAAGCTAGGATTTATCTTACCCATGCCTACTTTCTACAATGCTTAACCTATTGTTCCCAAATACTCACAAGTCTGAACTCCTCCCTACTTACCAAATTAGAATCAGCCTACCACAAAATAGCTAGATTTGCAGCTCAACAAACATATAAATCTCACCACTGTCTCTCCCTAAAATACCGGAACTGGCCCAAACTTCCTCACCTGCTCCTACAATCTCATCTCCAAATCATACAATCCATCCTATATCAGCCTGATTTCTGCCCAAGTCTATCTTCTCTCATCTCTCACTACACCCCTACCAGACTTTTCTGAAGCTCAACCCAAGACCTACTAAAAATCCATAAATCCAACACAAAGTGCAACTTATATAGATAACATCCCTCTATTGCATGGAACAAACTCCCACTAGAAATAGGGTCCCTGACTCACCCCAAACAATTTAAGCTAGCAACCAAAGACCACTTTAAATAACATGGTCCTGTCATTGTACTCACCCTCCCTGATTATTACCTACCTTTAATAGTACAATCCTACTAACTTACTAAGACTTACCATTACTACCTCATTCTATGCTTCCTAGGCAACCTCCAAAGCTTCTTCTATACTCTGTTCCCTGAAATTCTTATGTAACCTTTTAAGTTTCTGCTACTCTGCATACAAAACCTTATATTTACTCAACTCTCTTCTTAAACCAAAACATACAACTTATTCTACTTTTTTAACATTCTCCTTTTTCGTTATAGTACAGTTTTATCTGTCAGTAACATACATGTATGCAGCTTACATACAAACTACCAACATTCTCTATTGCTATATTTATTGAAATGTATCTGTGTTGTTATTTTTATTGCATTATATATCTTTGGAGCTTTTCTCCCCAGGCCTCCACTGAAAAAGGGTAATAGCTCAGCTAGACACTCCCGGTCAACAAATGTAAAATAAAATAGAATAAAATAATAAATGAATAATGAGTAAATTGCACCGGAAATATGCCAAGGATATCCTTAGATATGAAAATGTGTTATTAAGAAAGATTAAAATATCAGAAATCATACAGTGTCCCATAGAGATATTGAAGAGTAGCCCTTATCCAGTTATATGTGGCATTTAGGGACAACTCCCTCTGGGAATGTTTGGAATTATCAAATAGTACCAAAGCATCTGATAACTTGTGTAAGAGATTATAGAGGAATGAGGGATGTACTAATTGTTTCTCTGACAGAGTAACTGATTCCTGCATTAGACCACCAAATTTTATTAAGGCAAGCACTAGTATAATTTTTTAAGAGCAACTTGGACACATTATGGAGTCGACTGTTTTAGTATATTAGCAGGCTAGATGAGCATTATTGCCTATTTAAAAAATATTTGAATGTATGCATGTTTATATTATTACTACTATCTAAACTTGCAAGCTTAAACAAGTGGTAAGCACTACACCTGGGAAGGAAAGGAGTGCTAGCACTATACTGGAGCCAGATTTCAGGGACAACTCAAATATCCACATTGTCTAGTGGCAGAAATTTCCCAAGGGAGGGCATGTTCTTATTAAAGCTCCGAGAGTTAATAAGTTATGCTACATTCATACTCGACAGATATGAATTTGGATTTACTCTGTTAGTAACCTGACTAGCTGACATTGTCTAAAATGGCCCTATGGAGTTAAAGAACATCCCAATCAATATATGAAAGTCCTGGGGTATTAGGTGCAGGCCATCCTTAGTGAATCAGGTGGGCTTGATTTCCATCTCTCTCTAGGCTATTACATACTGGACCACTTCAGAGTGGCATCAATAATTAAGCCGATTATTAAAGTCAATCATTTTTACTTGTATTGTAGAATTATTTCTAGTGATGATAAGATGCTACTTAGGCAAGTTTCTTCCCAGCCTTAGAGACATATTCACAAAGCTCCACCTTATCCCTTTTCATGTAATTTAAGTGTGTCAACTCATTCACACTAACATGCACAATGACCAAATCATATTTATATGCTGAGTAATGACACCTGAGTGACTTGCTGATGGGGCAGATACCCTGTATTTGCTCAGCCTTGTGAATTGTGTTTTGGTGTACTGAGCTATAGGGTCACCTGTAACAAGTACATAGCAATGGCAAGTAGATTGTGGCCTGGAAGGACTTGGTTAGACCACTCTGATGACAGTGGCCTGTGGTTGTGATGGAAGACACTGTATGTGGTATGCAATGGATGTTAGTATGCTGTTGAAGTTTAGTAACAGTGCCACACCTAGGAGATCTTTGTGGTTTGGGAAATATTTTAGCAACTCATAATAGTATGTCTTTATGTTTGCCTTGTAGTATCTACATGCAGTGTTAGTATGGATACTGCCAACCAGTCAATGTGAAGGGTTTGCCTCCAGTTGTAATAAGTATTTGCACCTCTCACACGTGGACTGCTGTTTTGGTAATAGCAAATGATTGTCAGTATTTGGCAGTTTTTTCATTGCAACAAGATACCTAGTGTTAGAAGGATGGCAACAGAGGGGCAGAGAGAGACACTGATGACCTTTGGTTGATCTAGAAATACTTAGTTATATACAGTTTGTGATGCTGTGGAATTTTGGTGTCACATGTCTAGAAAGGAAGAAGAGCTGTGTGATGCAAAAAGAACAGTAAAAATAGTACAAAACAGTCAAAACAGTATGACCAACCATAATATAGAACAATACTTTACAATGTGAGACATATCAATGCAGGGCAATCTAGTACAGCTCAGTATTGCTCATTAGATTAGAATATTATAATGAAAGACTGAAGAACAGGCACAGGTACCACCCCACAATAATCCTAGAGATATTACAAAAAATCAATATAATATAATGATGCCTGAGAAGCTGTTATGGGTACTACAGCACAATATTCTAAGAGATGTTCAATACAGGATAAGAGTGCCTAGATAGCAAGTATGAGTACCACAACAGAATGTTCCAGTGAAATGTTAATGCAGTATCAAATTATTAATGCATAAACCCAGGGGCAAACACAAATGCCACAGCACAATAATCCAAGAGCCATACATAACAACTGATTTTAATGTTCCAAGAAAAAGCTAATGCAGTAGGCAAAATGTTACAAGAGACGTGGTACAATGAGCATGAATGCCACAACCCACTAATCAATGCAGACACATGGCACAGTATTAAATACAGTGCAGAATAGTATAAATAATGCACCAATTTAAGGGACAAAGGGATGTTTAAAACTAGTAGGCATGGAGGTGCAATGTGACCATTTTTTAAGAAATGGCACAGCAGACACTATACCAGAAAGAATATGATTTTACAGAATAGTAAAACAACAAGCCCCACTTGAGAAATACACAGCACACAGATACAGTGTGACCAGCTAATTAAGAAATAACACAGCAGTTACTATCACAGTAATGATATAATCTAGCAGAGAACTAAAACAATCAGCCATGAGACAGAATTACAGAGTAGGGTATAGCAATAGTAGCATACATCTCAACCTCCTAGAGCAAGAAATCTGGACAAAGCCAAGTGGGACAAAGGCCCAAAAATAGGGACATTTTTAAATATTGCTTTTACAAACTTAGAAAGATAATAGAATAACAGGTTTTGCATTAGCATGAATTTTCTGAAGGATATGAAGTCTGAAACTCAACTATTTGTCATTATTTTCTAATTCCAGTCTTTAATGGTTTGCCACTAATTTTCAAAAAAAAAAACACAATTTTATGAAAAATGGACCAAAAATATGAGGCAAAACACTGGACATCCTACAAAGATCTGTACAGTTGAGAGATATGAATAGTAGCTATACTTAATCCAACATCACTAGCAAACAGTGCTGCAGACAACCAGTGCATGCAAAAAACAGACAGGTGCAGCCAACTAGGATGACTGATTTCAACAGAGGTTTGGAGAATTAGGACAGTTAGCAAGATGAGCGCCTTCTACTGCAACACTCACTCCTAGGTTTGCTACCTTTTCATCAGTACAAAGTGGAAGACAGGGTGTGGCCAAGCACATGACATCACCATGGGCATGTTGAAGAAGATGGTGCCGTTAATGGCAGTGTGATGCACAGCATACTGAAATTTCTCTGACAAACCATTTAAAATTATGCTGCTATCTTCTTCTTCTTCTTCTTTCGGCTTTTTCCCGGTTAGGGGTTGCCACAGAGTCTTACCTGTCCGCTCATGATTGGCAGTGGAGTTTTACAGTGTCGAGTTGCCAGCCCCGGCACCCAACCTTCCACAGAAGGCACACACACATATGCACTCACACCTAGGGCCAGTTTTAGAGTGTCCCATCCACCTGCAGCATGTCTTTGGGATGTGGGAGGAAACTGGAGCACCTGGAGGAAACCCACGTGACCACAGGGAGGACATGCAGACTCCGCACTGAAGACACCCCAGCCAAGGATCAAACCGGAGAACCTCTTGTTGTGAGGCGACAATGCTAACCACTGCACCACCGTGGCCGCCCAAAATTATGCTGCTATAACAGTAAAAAATAAGCCTTAGTGGAAAAACTCTTATGTACACATTACATTCTAGTATTCCACTGCATTATATTTTCTTATTACATTTTAACTACATTGTACAGGGAATATTGAGAAACTGTTGTGATTAGGCTGTTAAAATTCTGCCATTCTACAGCTGTTAACAGTGGTAAAAAAAGGTGCTTACTAAGCAGTTGTAGCCATAGAAGCTGTATGCATTTATATCAGTAACAACCTAAATACACAGATAACTTGTTTGTTTAGAGATGACGAGTTAGAAGAACATAAACTGAACAAAACTTCTTGAAATGCTCAAACACTTAAATGCAAAAAAATAAATAAATAAAAATAAAACCAGCACATAAGAAACTATACTAGTCTAACAATAATGTTCAAATGCCTAGCAGATACAGGATTCTACAATTATAGCAGCCCCCTCCACGCACGTGCGCGCACACACGCATGCAAACACTCACATATTTTCACCTGTAAAAATTACATTCTTGAAAACTATCCTGAAACAGCGACTATAACATCTATTAGCAACATGCTTAATACACTATTTGTACCTCTGAACATAGAAAAAAATATATACATACACATATTTTCACCATTAAAATTTACTGCTTGCATATTGTAAACAAAATAGCCACTATAAAGACAATTTTCAATGCCCAGTGCACCTAGTTTATGTCTGAAAACAGCATAAAAAGTTATCTTTTAAAAATGTTAGTACTGAAAGTCTGCTGTACTTCCCACTACAGTGTAAAACAAGACGACCACATTGCTTATCTGCAGGCTATCTGGTTGTATGGAGTGCTTCCTTCCTTCCAGGTTAATGGGACACCTTCCTTCTGGGCTGATGGGATGATTTGCTTCTGGGATGGTGGGTTGCTTTCCTAGCGGGCTGTCTTCCTTTTGGGGCAGTGGGCTAGATGGCTGGCTTTCTTCTGGGGTGGTGGGTTGGAGGGCTTTCATCTGGACTGGTACACTGGCTGTCTTACTTGCTTGCTTCTTGGCTGACTGGCTGGCTTGCTTTCTTGGCTGACTGGCTGGCTTGCTTTCTTCTTGACTGGCTGGCTGGTTAGCTATGCACTAGTAATAAAAAGATTTTAGATCTTTTCCCACACAGCTGTATAAACAAGTACTTCTACAGCCATGGGGGTTTGCAGGGATCTTCCTTATGTGAGTACCACTACCTCTACAAATTGCAGCCAACCGCTGCATGATTTTCAAAAGATGGACCTAACAGAAAATATCTCTCCCAGCTGGTCAGGGATGGTGGGATAGCTGAATTGCAGAGGATAATCTGTAAATAATTACAGTTTTTACTGCAATCTTCAGCAATTCACCAAAAGCAGGACTTTGCATGTCCCAGTGCTTTATGTTGCAGATGATGGCATGGAGACCACCAAAACATGAGTGTCCTGCTGATAGCAGGACTGGTGGCACCCTATGTACTACAGTTCTGTATTATACATTCTGCAACCATGCTGGATTAAAAGAACACTTCCAATACGGTGTGGGGCTGTTTTTCTTGCAATTTAGAAATTGTACCTTATTGGACGTTTTAGGCTGCATTTCTACCTCTTTTAAATTTCTGCCTTAAAAACTCATGTTTGCATGGGTTTGCACTTGTTTTAGCTCAGCAGATCCTGTTTTGGTGTCCTGCAGACTACAAGAGAAGGAGAAAGGGGAAAGAGAGACTTTGATTGATTATAAGTATCTGCATTTACTTATTCTTGCCTAAATTTGCTTACTGCACTTTATTTAAGATGTTTTCCACCTTATTGCATTTATTTTGACTGCATTTACTGTTTATTGGCTACATACTCAAGTGCACTAGCCTACATTGTGTTTAAGTGAATTTATTGTTGTTTTAAGTGTATTTTTTGCTGTTTCAAAAAAATAATAATTCTAGCTTCTTTTCTCGTTTTCCCACCATTTTCTGTTACTAGAATAGTCTGGATACAGATTTGTTGTATTCAGGACTGTATTGGAGTTTATGAGTTTCCCAGACCATTCTGTGATAGAAGGAAACCTTTCTGCTCATCAGTGGAAGTGGTAAGCACTGAGCAGCCTATCTACCACAAGAGGAGTGGTTTCCACCTCTGAAATTGTACCTTATTTGCTGTTTTGGGATGCATTTCTATCCCTTTTAACTTTGTGCCTTAAAAACCCATATTTGTGCAGGTTTGTGCAATGCGCAGCACCGCCAATCTTGGGTAAGCTATTACCGGTGCCAGAAAGTCTACTCTTCACATTTTCCGTTAGATCTTGCTAGTTCTCTTCTTTTCTGCACTTAAGTCTAGCACTTGTTCAGACTTCTTGTAGCAATTAGTGTAGCACTCAAACTGCTACCAGCACTAAACTTTCCATAATAGAAACAGCCTCAGTACTTAGTAAATTACACACCCCTCCAGGCATGTCCAAAGGTCAGTTCCCTGTGCTTTCTCCTATTAACCTGATGAAACTGGGCATCCTGTGGCAATGTAGTAACTGCCTCATGTACACTGACAACCATCTCCTCTTACCCCCCCCAACACTTAGACTTTCGAGAGATGCACCTATATATTCAGATTGGAAGCCATGCACTCTCCAGCCAAGATTGCAATAGCCAGTCAAGAGGAAAAGATCAACACTAGCACCACACCACAAGGAACACATAGCCACACACCTCCACAGCTATCACATAATAACACAAAACACACACACACCCTTGTGGAGGCTCTCAATAAAAATATACCCAGATAGCAGGGACCTTCATGGCAGAAATGCATGAAACCACTACACCACAATGCAAACCAAGAGACATATAGCTCACACAGTGTGCCACACAACCAAAGCCCCAAAGCAAAACAGCTTACCAAATACACTTGTCATAGATGACTCAATAGTAAGTCACACTGACTCACTAGGTTGAATAAGGAGAAGGTAACGGTCAGCTGCCTGTCGGAAGCCAGCATATGCCACATAACATATGCACTCAGGTCACTCCACAGCAGGTACAGATATGACTCGGTCACTGTCTATGTTGGTGTGAATGACCTGAGATGCACTTCCCTGGACTACATGAAAAGAGACATGGAACAGCTCTCGGATCATGTAGCCCAGGAGGTTATGACCCTAGCCCTGAGTAGCATCTTACCATTACCCAGAATGTTACCACAGTACAAACAAAAAATGACTGACTTCAATAATTGGCTAAGTTACTGGTGTCATTCTAAGGGGATCTAGTATCTGTCTGCCTGGGATAAGATGATCAACAGACTTCGATTCTTTGCCAGAGATGGCCTGCATCTGTTGTCCCTGGGATTCCAAATACTGACCAAGGCCCTTGCCACCCCAGTGTGCCTTTTTTAGTCAATGTCCAGAAGACCAAATTACCACCATAACAGCTACAAGCAAATGTAATTTGAGGGTTATGCTACTCAACCCTAGAAGTCTAAATCTCAAGATTCACTCATTCGAAACTCTCCTTAAAATGGAGAACATTGATATTTGTGCAGTAACTGAGACCTAGTTCAAGGCACCTAAAAGCACCCCTGCACTACCAGGTTATAACTCATACCATACCTTTCAGGCACAAAACATGGACTGAAGCCATAAAGGTGGTGGTATCTCCATATTCATAAAAGATACACACATGTCCAGGCTAGTAGTTCAACATAACATATCAGAGATACTCCAGGTACAGCTAACACTGGGTAAGACAGATCCAGGTGGTTGCCTGCTATAGATCCCCCACCATGTCCCAAGACTCCCACTCCACATTCCTAAGCACCCTGCAAAATATTAAGGTCCAACCCAACACACTCATACTGGGTGACTTTAACTACCCCTCCATTAACTGGGAAAACTACTTGAGTACAAACACACTTGCTCAACATTTTCTGGAATTCATTAATTCCAATGCACTGGACCAGCTCATCCTTACCCCCACTAGGGGTAGTAACATCCTCAATCTGGATATTACTAATTTGAGCAACCATTGCTCTACACCAATTGTCAACTCCTCCTTGGTCAGATCTGACCACAAGCTAGTCACCTTGGATATCCACATCCCACCCATATGCCCTGTAAAGGTAACCACCATGAAAAACTTCACCAAAGCTAACTTTGGGCTTCTAGAAACTGAGGTGCCTAACTTCATGATGCCCATGCAAATGAAGAATAATAGTAGGCCTGCTGAATCATACTCCAATGCACTGTATGATCACGTACACAAATGCATGGAACGGGCCTTCCCCAATAGAACCAAGACGCTCTCCTCCAAAAAATGAAGCCAGTCTGGTGGTCCCTTGCAATAAACAAAATCTACCACAGAAGGAAGAAACTGTTGCAGAACAAGGCAAAGTCCCAAGACTGGAAAAATGTCCTTGTTACCCTCAACAAAAAGCTGAGAGCTCTTATTAAATCCTCCAAAGCCAGCTACACAAACAAAACTGCAGCAGATACTAAAGACAACCAGAAGCCCTTCTATAGTTATGTCAAAAATCTACAAGGCAATGCTCAGATCTGCTCTGAGCTACTATACAATGGTAACTCCTATACTGAGCCAACAGACATTGCCAATATACTGGCTGACAGATTCAGTGCAAACTTTACCCCCCCTCTCACCCCCTAAAGGGCCAATCACAATACCTGAGGAATGCCTAGTACCCAGTATTACAGCTGCACAGGTTAAAATTGCACTGTACAGCTTCCATGGGACCTGACAATATTCTTGGCTGTGTTCTACATGAATTGCAAAATGAACTAGCAAAACACTTGTATGCCGTGTTCAATCACAGCCTCACTTCAGGCTTTGTCCCCACCAAATGGCGCACTGCTACTGTTATCCCACTCCACAAAGGGGGTGAGACTACGGACCCTGGGAACTACCACCCCATTAGCCTGACAAGTCTGGTATGTAAGGCTATGAAGCACATCATCATCGACCTAATAAATAGGAACATAGGGAATCTTCAGACTCTAGACCTCACGCAGTTTGGATTTGTGAATGGTAGATCCTGTCTGCACAACCTGGTAGACTTCTTCGAGTCTGTCACCAGAGCTGTGGACGAAGGCAAGGTAGTTCACACAGCCTACCTTGATCTGGCCAAGGCCTTCAATACAATTCCTCACTCAGGAATCATAGATAAACTTATTAAACTAGGCATCAACTCTTATGTCGCAAGGTGAGTTGCAAACTGGCTTACTGAAAGAACCCACACTGTGAAAGTAGCAGACTCCAAGTCAGATTACTGACCAGTCATGAGTGGAGTCCCACAGGGATCGGTCCTGGGTCCCCTCCTGTTTGGCACCTACTTTTCTAAAGTCCAGGCCAAAAACAAGGGACTATGGCTGACCAAGTTCGCAGATGATTGCAAACTGGGAGCCATTACTAGCTCTCCTAATGATGTGGACATTCTACAGAAAGGCCTCACGGAGACCAATGACTGGTGTTAGAACCATGGCCTTAAGCTTAATAACATAAAAAGCATTGTGATTCCCTTTGGGAAGAATACGGTACTCATGAACAACCACATCAATGGTAGTGCACTGAACACCGATGGTGTTATGAGATCTGGGAACACAAGTGGATAGGAATCTCTGTGATCAGAAAATCCTTCTATTTGGCACACCTCATTTCAAAGGGTTTTGCATCCAAGAAGAAAGAGATTATTGTCTCTCTCTACTCTTCCCTCATTAAACCAATTATCAAGTACAATGCCCCATTTGGCATATACCTCAACAGACATATGCAACAACTAGAAAGACCACAAAAATACCTCACTAAAAGGATCTTAGGCTTTAAACACTTGCCCTATGTGGAAAGACTAAAAAAACTCTGTGTCATATCGCCTACTTAGAGGTGATCTCTGTTTGACCTACAAAGTCGTGTCAGACCCAGTGTTGTTAGATATGATACATCTAAAGAAAGCCCAATCCATGCATGCCACATGCTCCGGAGATCTCAACCTCATTACCACAATCAACAGAACTTGCTGGAGGGACAGGTTTCAAACCCAGAGACTGCCCATGCTCTGGAATAGACTCCCCTTACACATCAAGCAGAGCACCTCACTGGCCCTCGTCAAGAGAAATCTTGAGTTGATGGGAAATAGAATATTCACCCCGGGGATCATTTCAGTGGCCCTGCTTGACAGAGGCACTGGGAAATAATGTCGAGCAGCACATCGCCAGGGAATCCTTTGGGCTAGGCTTATAAAGGCTCCAGGGCCATTAGCCAGTAATAACGGCCACACAGGTACAAAATGCACTCTCTAAAGCCAAGAATACAGCATCCATGGGACCAGATGACATCCTGGGCTGTGTACTACATGAACTACAATATGAACTGGCACCTCACCTAAGTGTCATGTTTAATCATAGCCTCACCTCAGGTTTCGTGCCTACTGAGTGGCGCAGAGCTACAGTTATCCCAATCCACAAGGGGGGATCCACCTTGGATCCCGGAAACTACCGTCCCATCAGTCTGACAAGCCTTATCTGCAAGGCCATGGAGTGTATTATCATGGAACTTATAAACAAAGACATTGGCAACCTTCAAACACTGGACCCCACCCAGTTTGGGTTTGTGAAGGGCCGATCTTGTCTCCTGAACCTGATTGACTTCTTTGAATCAGTCTCCAGAGCCATGGACAAGGGTAAGGTGGTCCACACAGCCTATCTAGACCTTGCCAAGGCCTTTGACACCATCCCCCACTCTGGAATCATAGATAAACTTACTAAGTTGGGCATTAATCCCTATGTCACCCAATGGGTTGCTAAATGGCTTACTGATAGAACCCACACTGTAAAAGTAGCCGACTCCAAATCCAGCTCCAGACAGGTGACAAGTGGAGTACCTCAGGGTTCTGTCCTGGGGCCGCTCTTGTTTGGCATCTACTTCTCTGAAGTACAAGTCAACACTAAGGGACTCTGGCTAACAAAGTTTGCAGATGACTGCAAACTGGAAGCCATTATTGAATCCCCAAATGATGTGGATACTCTACAAAAGGGCCTTACAGAAACAGATGCTTGGTGCCAGAGCCATGGGCTCAAGCTCAATGCCAAGAAATGTATTGTTATCCCCTTTGGGAAAAAACATGTATCCATGAATTACCATATAGGTGGCAGTACACTAAACACAGAAAGTGTGATAAGAGACTTAGGGACACAGGTGGACAGTGGTCTCACCTTCGATAACCACATCGCCACAACAGTCAGGAAATCCTTCTATGTGGCACACCTCATCACGAAGGGCTTTTCATCCAGAAAAAAAGGAGGTCATTGTCCCACTCTACTCATCCCTCATTAGACCCATTATAGAATACAACGCCCCATTTGGTATGTACCTCTCAAGATATCTGCAACAACTGGAAAGGCCTCAGAAATACCTCACTAAAAGAATCACAGGCCTAAAGCAGATGCCCTACGCTGACCGCCTTAAAAAACTCCAGCTATACTCTGTCATATCGCCTACTCAGAGGCGATCTCTGCTTAACATACAAGGCCATGTCAAACCCAGAGCTGTTGGACATGCTACACTTAAAGAAATCCCAATCCCTCAGAGCTACACGCTCCAGAGATCTAAACCTTGTCATCACAATAAACAAAACATGCTGGAGGGATAGGTTCCTGACCCAGAGACTCCCCAGACTCTGGAATAGATTGCCCATACATGTCAAGCAGAGTGCCTCTTTGGACCTCTTCAAGAGGAACCTTGACGATTGGATGGTTGAAAGGAAATTCACCCCAGGGATCACGTCAGTCGCCCTGCTAGACAGGGGTCCAGGAAAGTAAATAATGTGGGAAGAAATAGCCAGGGAATTGTTATGGCTAGGCTTGTATAGGCCCTAGGGCTGATAGCCTAGTACCAACCTATGAACCTATGAAGCCTACTACACACCTATGAACCTATGAACCTATGAATTATCATAACAAGAATTCAAGGTAAGTTTGTTGTCTTACAGCCCAGCAAGCAATATATTAACAATGTCCATAAATACACTAAATTTAAAGCAGATCACAACAGTACACAGGCTAAATAACCAATAGCAATTCAGGTAAAAAACAACTGTAGAAGCCCTTTCTTTCACGGGGGGGAGCCAGCTAAATTACTTTCACATGAAAAAATTACTGCAGTATAAAACAAGACTCTTAAATTAGCACTGGCACACCTGAGTGTATAAAAAATAAAAGTGAGACCTTTCTAGATATTGGGGGACTGCTTTCCAAGTCCAATCTGGTAACAACAGTTCAAATTAAGTTTTTGCATTATAGCTAAGTGCAATAGAGTGATGATATCAGCAAACACATCAGGTTTAAAGAAGACAAGAGCACACAGGCTAATTGTTAACACTGCTAAGTATCCAACAGGAATTCAGGCCAGCAAAAAAAAAAAAAAAAAAAAAAAAAAAAACAGCAGTAGACAGTTTTCTAAATGGGTGGACCATCTAAGTCAATTTCAGATACACAATTACAGTGGTGCTGATAATATGACCTTGAAATATAACGCTATATGCCAAGTACGTGTTTGAGCCTACTAACCACTAATAGCCATCTGCAGGAAATGCTTAGAATGCTAGGATTTAAAAAAACAAACACAAATATTCTGAGTTTTGCTAATAAAACTTTGTGGTTTTGCCCTTCATAAGATTTCTTCTTTTAAAGCAGTTTGTTAAGCCTGTCTAGGCACGAAGAATGCACAACATACACAAAATATACAATAATGATGGAACATGAAATAGTTACAGAGTCAAGAGACTAAGAAAAACAGGTGGAGTCACATTAATTGGTTAACAATGACAGTCCGTAATGGCCAGAGTCTTGAATTCATACTCTAATGCATTGTAGACCAGCAGCTAGTGTGTCAGAATATGTCTGGTGGTAGGTCTGTAATAACAAGAGCAAGTTATCAGTCTCTCATAGCCGGCCTTAGGCATAGGCCAACTAGGCGGCCACCTAAGGTGCCACTGTAGCAGGGGCGCTTTTTCAGTGTTTATTTGGTGTATGTAGACCAGGATGGGGGTGTGGTTAGGTGTGCCATAGAGCCCTTTTGCCTAGGGTGCCAGTTGACCTAAGGCCGCTCCTGCAGTCTCTCTGTAGTGGTGCAAACAATTTGTGCCAAGAAATAATAGAAGAAGCAGTAGAATTTAAGATTCCTTTTGTAGACTACCTCAAAATATTAAGAAGCCAAGTGACTTGCTTAGGGTCAGAGAATATAGAAACAGAGCAGATTAGGGTAGAAAACTCTTTTTTAAATGCCTCTTGGTGTCTTCTTATAATATGATACTTCTCCAGAAATTGTAGATATCGCAGTAAAAAAATGGGAAAAGGAAAACAAACTCTTGCTGACTTTTTCACTGTGATGTCTACAATTTCTGGAAAGTTAGCAAGAGTTTGTTTTCCTTTTTTTCCATTTTTTTACTGCAGTATCTACAATTTCTGGAGAAGAAAACACAAATGTCCAAATATTGTGGTGATACTTGTACTTAGTGAAAAACTGTATAATAATATGAATGCTGATATTTCAGTAAATACATGAAATGTGAAGTACTTATTAAAAATAGTCTACACAAAAATAAAAAAATATTCTAACACAGATAATGTCACTGCAGCTGTCATGACCAAATTTACAAATGAGGACAGCAGTTATATCTGAAAGTTTAAAATTATGTTAAATAGAGGATTTTTTATCACTACATTCACTGCTAAACAAAAGAATTCAGTCATAAAACTACAAAGACAAGAAATCATGAGTAAATAGCTGGTTTGCGTCAAGACCATACTTTCACTGGCATGGAAAACAACACCCAGCATTTCTGCAGCCACTGTGTGTAGTTATTTCGCTAGGCCAGTTAATACAAATCACTAAACTAATCTGAAAACAATCCTATCTGTTATTTGCAAATGTTATGACTTTAAAATGCATCCATGCTGTAATTTACAATTTGTTCAATATCCATGCTGTAGCCCTATGCCCGTTACATTTTTCTATGACATTTTGCTTTGGTGTTTATGCTTTGCGTTCTATTGCTTAGCAGTATTTTCCCTTTCATGTTGTCTGAAGAGGAAGCAATGCAAATCAGAGCAGACAGAGCTTCAGCTAGACGGGTCTGTCTCCTTTTGCTGATATTAGTACACGATGAACAGTAAAGGTGAATGGGACAGTGATTATCAGATTTGATTTGCCAGATGTAAATAACAGATTGCTTCACTCAGTGTAACAGAATATTGTTACCTAACTAGAACAGGATACCAACAGCTAGATTACTATATTTGCCAAAGGCATCAGCTTGAGAAGGACCATAACATCGCAGCAGGAGATAAATGAAATGCAGAAATCTTTGGACAGGCTTGAGAAGTAAGCACAGAAATTGTAAGTGATGCATCTCTTAGAAGGAATGTAAATTTGTTGAATGAGTCACATGGTGTGAAGATTACTGAAATCATACAGAAAAAAAAAACTGATGGCATGAATTAACAGCAATTTCAAAAGAGTGTAATGGTATGGAAAGCAGTCTGCAGAAGGAATGGAATCGCAGCAAGCCTGGAAAAGAATCTTGCAAATGACTGATAGATACTATGGTCTGTTTTGCATGTGCTGCATAAAACATACCTTAATAAAAAGCAACATATCTGTATGCATGTTGTTGTTTATAAGTATGTTATTTATTTATATTTATTTATTTCCTCTTTGTTGACAGAGTTTGGCCCACTAGGCCAGTATCCTCTTTTTAAGGGAGACCCAAAATTAACTAGGAAAAGCCAGGGCACCAGGTAACTTCCCTTACATTGTTTTCCATAATCATGGGATTTTTGACACCCATCTGACAGCCACCACCAGCTCAGACAAATGGGAACTTGCTGTAATGTCTCATCCAAAGGATGGCACATTCATGACTACAGCACCTTATTCATCTTGCACTGTAGTGTCATTACTGGAAATTAATTCAAGCACCTGGTGCGGACTAAAAACCACAGTCTTCAGCACCAAAAGCAAGTGTCATGTTCAGCCTGCCATTTGCCAAGATGTACAATGCAGGTCCTTGCAATAAACTATAATTATTGGGTTAAATTCATTTAAAAATATATACATACAATTTCATTGCTTAGATTCAGGAAGAGCTGTGAGCCATTCAGTTCCTGAAAGGTTTTTATTGTCTACCTTCAAAGAGTCTTGCTTTATCACTTCAAGAGTAAACCTGTTCCATTTGTAAATGACAAAATCACCAAATTCAGTGTCACGTGTATGTGCAGAGAATCGTGTTGCTAGTATATGAACATGTGAAAAAGGGCTAGCTTGGTCTCCGAAAATATTACTAAGAAAAGATCAAATGGTAGCTGTACACACAACCAAAACTCACAAAACCACACAAAAGCAGCAATTAAATCAGAAACAGAAGGTGGACTCCAAGAGTAAACTTCTTCCCATTCTTTTCCAGCACACTTGAATTAGTTTTCTCAGAAAGTATTACCTGATAAATTAAGCAGTGGCAACTAGAAAAATAAACAGGGACAGAATCATAGTATTAATGTTAACATCTATTTATGGTTGCTTATGTTATTTATGCTTCATTTAATATAAAACAAACTGTGAGAAGCTTGTATCCATCAACTGTAATAAAGATCTTGTTTAATTTATCTTAAAGACTCCTGTGTTTGTTTTTGTGAGGATTTCATTTGGATTTACAAATTATGGACTTTGAGCTGTAAACTGCAGATCTTTTTGAATGTAGTCATGGGGTATTTTATCTATTATGTTTAGTTTTATCCTGGACAGCACTGATTAGTTAGTTCTGTACCTGCGCTATACTAGCATGGGGACAGGTCAGATATACAGGACCCAGAACCAACTCAAGTGTTTTACTGCTTTGCTCATATTGAAGCTGCTCTGACATATGGATTTTAAGAGTACAGATTCTAGTGGAAAAATAACTAAATAAAGGTAGAGAACTAGGTCTAACTCTTTTACGCAGGAGATCTTTGAAGATCAGAGCCTTGCATCTATGAAACCCAATACCTGTGAATGCATGCAACATGTTTCCTTCAGAAAGTGACAGACTTTAGCATAGGGACTGAAAGTAGCATCATCTGTCTAACAGTTTTGTTTTTATTACAAATAACCTGTAATCCTGTTTACTTAAATAAGTAATTTGAACACTTCAACCTTTAGAAAATATTTTTATTTTCAGTTTCAAATGAAGTGTTTTAACACTGCAGTTAAACTCTTCGGCCAACTTTTTTAAACTGTAACCCCTACACAGCTATTGTGATTTGCTCCCCTTTGTGAGCTTAAGCAATGAAGACGTCTTTTTGATTTTTTAATGACTGTTGACTGAGGAAGTCATGACATAAATGGAAAACTCCCTAGAGTAAGGGATTAATGCCACACAGTAGTATCTCTTTCTGCCTACTATCGTATGACATATGAGTACTCACTGCAGTGTCAACATGCCTGTTGATAATTTGAAGAAATCCCAGTGAATATCAGGTTTAGATATTTTTTCTGAAATGCTGCTTTCTCAGAATGCCTTGATAAAGGGATGTTTGTAAATGTCTTTGTGCATTTTATTAATTACTTAATGCATTTATTTATTTATTATGTTTTGATTAGAGTGTTGTCCAGTGGGGTTGAAGCCAATTTTTAGTGGAGGCCTGGGAAGAAAAGCACCAACAAATTAAAAATTGTGCAGTGTAAATAACAAACAAAATAAAAAAAAAAGACAGAGAAAAAAAAAGAAAACATAATTAACTCTACACAGCAGGAACATTTGTAGTAAATATAGTCTGTGTACCTATAAAAGTAACAACAACTATAAGTACAATTTAATTGGCATGCAGTACAATACAAAGTAACTAATAGTAATCATCATCATCATCATCCCCATCAACCCCTTTTTTACCATTTTTCTACATAGGGTCGGGTTGCTGTGTCAACTGCCAGTATCTGTTGTGATTCAATGACACTCTCCTGCTTCTCCGACACTTATACCTCATTATTGAAGGTCTTTGCTGGATGCCCTTCTTCCTTTTGCCTGCTTCCTGCTTGTTCCAACTCTTCTTCACCAGATTGTCTTCTGCTTTTCTCCACATGTACCTGAACCACTGTAATCTGTGCTCTTTGTCTGTAATTGGAACTACTTTGGCTTCTATTTTGATGTCCTCATTTCTTCGTCTGTTCCATAATGTGCATCCTACCACCCATCTCAGGCACTTGGTCTCCATCATCTCTGGCTTTTTCAGCTGCTCTGCCTTTATTGCCAGGTTTCTGTACCATGCACTGGTCACACCATTGTTTTGTACACCTTACTTTTCAGCTTCTTTGGCATTCTTCTGTCATACAGTAACCCTGACACGCAGTGCTAGTTGGATGCAGCTCTCTGATTCAACCTTTGAACTCCTGTTTCAGACTTTCCTTCTCCTCAATCACCCATCTCAGATACTTGAAGCTGTTAACCTGTTCCTCTAGCTTCCCTTCTATCTCATTTCTCACCTTGTTCTGATTTGCCCATTTGCTGCCATGACAACTGTCTTAGCTGTACTCATTTTCATCTCATGTGCCTTCAGTTTTGCATTACATTCCCCTAGCCTTTGCTGACATTCTTGCTCAATCTGCCAGCAATGCCACACTGTCGGAGTACAGCAGCTTTGTTAATCTGTCCTCTACTACCTGTTTGTTAATGTAGTCCATCACTAGTATGAACAGCAATGTGCTCAGAGTTGAAACCTGCTGAGCACCCACTCCCACTGGGAACCTCCCCTCTGTGAGACCAAACACTGTTTGCACTTGAGACATTGGGTCTTTGTACATAGCCTGTACTAATTCTACCAATGATTCTGGGACTTTGAACCACTGCAGGGCTGCCCAAATCAGCTTCCTTGGGACCTTGTTACATTTATTGGAGCAAACAATTAAGCACTTTCCTACACTAAAATATTATAACCGGACTTCTTCAGAATTCTGTAGATGTCCAGGTATGATATTTTGATTGACAAAATTGCTTAATTTTTTTACTCCAGTAAACATTTTAACTTATCTTGGTGGTTCTCATCTGCTGTTTTCTAAAGTGAATACCCCATTTTGCATATGCATTTTCTGGTTCTTTAGTGGTTTTGAATGTGCTTCCATCTTTGGCTTGACTTTTTCAAGTCTAGGAATGCTCAGGTGGACTCTTTCCTCATTTCTAGTTTTTTCTCAATTATCTGTCTCACTGGAAACATTGGGTTGCTTGTGGTGTATCCCAATCTGAATTCAGATTGCTCATACACCATCTAATTTTCTTTTACTCTGCATATTTGTTTATCGGTTAACCTCACTGGAACTCACACTAATATGTGCTGTTTTTATATATAATAAACATAAATGAGGATATAGAACAATTCTTATCCAGGGTGACCCTGATATTTATTTTATTTATTTATTTTATTTTACATTTGCTAACCGGGAAAGTCTGACTTGGATCGAGCCAATTTTCAGCAGACGCCCGGAGAAATGCTCCAGACACATGTCTTTGCATGCTGAGACACTGTTAGATTCTATATCTGCTGCCTTACAAGCCAGGTTTGGTACTTTACCTAGTTTTATATACAGGAGGGGTGATAACCTCAAATGGATATTAGAAACAAAAAAGGACACTCGTGTCAGAGTAGAGGGCACTTTCAAATGTGAGAGGTGCAATATGTGCAGGCACATTGCCACTGGTTCGAGATGTAAAATTGCTGGGTCTTCTTTTTCCACTGTTGGTAGATTCAACTGTAAATCTCGATCGGTTGTTTATTTAGCTTGCTGCCAGTCTTACCCAGCGTTTTATGTGGGCAAGACTGACAGAGGTTTTAACGAAAGAATCTATGAGCACTTATATTGTATTAGGAAAAATAAGTGTGAAAACGCTTTGGCGAAACATGTTAATGACCACCCTCAGCACAGTTTCACTTTTAGGGTGTTAGGACAGGTTCCCTTTGACATCAGGGGGGGGTCCTTTTCAACTATTAGAGCGCCTAGAAGTGATTTGGCAGCTGAAACTCTGTTCATACAGACCTCCAGGTCTTAATGACAGAGTAAGTTTAGCTTGCATTTTGAAACTCAGAAGTATGCAGAGGTAATTCTATTATTTTTTATTTTTATTTTCCATTCATGACTTACTATTTTTTATGTTTTACTTCTCATTTTAAGTTATTAAATTGGTTCTATTTATTACGTTTCATTTTTCTTGGTTTTAAACATTCTATGTTTAGACACATTTTCATTGATAATTTTTTATTTCATTTTGGTTAGTTGTTTGATTTCAAAACACAATCTGTAAAGATCTGACTTTTGTATGTAGTAGCTCTTTAAGAAGCTTTGAGATCAGCTTTTTCCCACACACTGATGTCAGCGAGTTTTAACCAGTTGGTTGGTCCATTTAAATGTACCATGTGTTGTTAATTGTGTATTTAAGGAGTTTTTTTACATTTGTTACCTTTTGATGTTTGTCTGAAGAAGTTCAGTTTTCTTGAACGAAAAGTGGATGTTAATAAAACACTTAATATTGGACTCTTTGCTGCTGGTTCTGCTGACGTGGATTTTGTTTCATTCATCTTAGTTTGTTTCAACTTCTGTTACAACATTAGGTTATGACTACTGTGCCTGCAATTCTGTTGTATCACAGAGGACACCGAGAGAGAGAGGGAGAGAGAGAGAGAGGGAGAGAGGGGGGGAGAGAGAGAGAGAAAGAGAGAGATAACTGGGAAAAATAACAGTGAGGATGACTCAGAGGTGATACAATGAATATAAGTCAGAAAAGGGCATAGATGCCATTCACATTGTTGTGCACAAAGTCTGTGCTGCCTCCTGTGGTATTGTCAGATATGGCAGCATCTGGTAGTCAGGTATAATAGACAAATCTATTAATCACAGTTGAGCTTGTTGTATCTGTCAGTCTGATTATTTCAGGGAACTTGGAACAATAATCCATACATATGAGCTAGCTGGCTTCTTTGAACTGGAACAAACCTGTACTCACTAAACTCCATTGACTGACTGGAACTGTGTGTGTTACCAGTTCTTCTTTTGGTTTGTTGTTATGGCACATAACACCATGCATGGGATGACTACCCTCTTCTCCCCACCCTAGCTACACATCTAACATACCTGTTGAAACTCAACCATACAAAACATGTAGCACAACCATGAAGTAGTGGCAAACACTTTGCAGTTAAGCCATGATGAAGGGCAAATTATTATTCCAGGGATAACAATCCAAAGGGGATACTCCAGGGTGACTCTCTGTCACCATTGCTCTTTTATCTTGCCCTTAACCCATTAAGCTGTCTGCTTAACAGATTAGGTCATGGCTATAATTTGGTCCTCAGAAAGCAACAAAGTTTAAAGACTTCTCATCTTCTCTTTGTCAATTATTTAAAACTGTATAGCTCATCAGATGAGGAACTGAAGGCACAACTGCAAGTAGTCAAGGCTTTTTCAGATGATATAAGAATGTCATTTGGTCTTGATAAATGTGCAAAAGTAACCTTTAAAGCAGGAAATCTGCAGCACAAAGAAAATATCAGTTTGGGACAAGAATGTGATATAAAAGAGCTTGAACAAGAGGGGATGCATAAATATATGGGAAGTGATGAAGGATCAACAATAAAACATGAACAAATGTGAATAAAACTTAGTAAGGGATATTTTAGAAGACTTAAATTAATCCCGAAAATAGTGTTGACATCTAGGGACAAAATTCAAGCTATAAAACAATTTGCTCTTCCTGTCCTAGCTTACAGTTTTGGAGTGACTGACTGGCCCCAAAAGGTGTTGGATAGATTAGACAGGAAAACAAGAAGGTTGCTTCATGCTCATCAAATAATTAAAAAAAATCAGTGCATACCAAGATTATATATTCCCCATTCCGAAGGATGTATGAGCCTCCTTGAAATTCATTACATGTATAGATCTACAATCATGGGACTGCATACATATATGCTGACCTCACAAGACCCAAATATAGTGAAAGTTTTGAAACATGAGGAGAATAAATCTAAGATGACTTCCCTTCTAATTCTAGCAAAATCAATTCGGCAATAAGTAGTTCAAAATCAGGCAGCAACTGAATTTGCCAAAAATAAAAGAAAGAATATAAGGTGAAGGATAAGATGAGAAGGCAAGAAATGTGGAAAATGCATAAATAAAGTTGCAAGTATAGAAAACTCCTGGAAGAACCTCATGTTGCTCAGGATCAAATGCAGGAAAGGTTATGGAGAGGCAAATTCAAAACAAAATTTAAAAGGTTAATATTGGCAGCCCAAGATAGTGGGCTACATACACGTTGGTTGAACATGTGGGAGAAACAGAAAACAGTAGCATGCCTTGTTGCTGGTTGTGATATACTAATGGTAGAGGGCCTGTATACTGAAAGGCATAATAATGTGGCAAGACTGTTGCACTAGGGATTGTGCAAACATTATAATACTGAAGTAGATGAAAAACACTGGAAACCTGTGCCACAAAGCATCATAAAAAATGATGAAGTCTACATCACATGGGATCAGTTCAAAAGACAGAGGTGACAAAACCAGATATAGTGGTCCATGAAAAGTAGACAAAAGTAGCATTAATCATTGAAATTGCTATGCCCAGTGTCTACAATGTCTTGTGTACAGAGAGACACAAAGTCATAAAATATCAGGATTTGCAGGCAGAAACAAGAGCAATGTGGAAAAAAGATACTCAGACAATTGCAACAGTAGTAGGAGCAACAGGTAAAAAAAAATCTACAATTGTATTTAGATATGTTATCAATACATGTAACTCCATACAAATTTCAGAAGGAGTCATTACTGGGCACATTGCAGGTGCTGCAAAGAGTACTTCTGGCTGGCATCAAAGATTGAAACAATACTAATTTCATGAACTTTAATCATACTTTGACTTAGGAATGGGGTCCATTCTCATCACGGTATTAGAAACCCAAAATATTTGAAGAAATTAAGAAAGCCAGAAGATATAGCAAACCTACTGGCCAATAAATTCATCTCCAACTTTACCTCTCTCTCCCCCTCAACCTTCCCTCAGGAAATACCATCAAATATAACTCCCCCTGCTATCACTAGGGACAGGAAGAGGTACTTAATGCTCTCTATAAGGCCAAGAACACGGCATAAAAGGGCCCAGACAATATCCAAGGATGCCTTCTAAACAGCATGAAACATGACCTATCAGGCCCTCTGGAATTTCTATTTAATTGTAGCCTCCAAATAGACTTCATGACTCATGAATGGAGAACAGCAACAATCATCCCTTTGCAGAAAGGTTGGTCATCTACAGATGCTGGAAACTACAGACCAGTATGTCTCACTAGTCTTACATGTAAAACCATGGAAAGAATTATCATGGAAATGATCAATAGTGATATAGTAAACCTCCAGACACCGGACCCAACCCAGTTTGGTTTCATCAAGGGCAAGTCATACCTTCTCAACCTGTTGGACTTCTTTGAGAAGGTCACAAAAGCAATGGATGAGGCCAAAGTGGTTCACACTGCCTAACTTGACCTGGCGAAGGCATTCAACACAATGCCCCACTCCGGCATTATTGGCAAACTCAAGAGGTTAGGTGCAAAACTGTATGTCACTCAGTAGATAGCCAACTGGTTCACAGACAGGACCCATAAAGTTAGAAAAGGGGAGTCCACCTCTACAAAGAGGCCAGTCACAAGTGGAATCCCTCAGAGACTGGTCCTTGGATGGCCTGTTTTTGGCATTTACTATTCTGAAGTAAAGGCCAATGTCAATGATCTCTGGCTGACTAAATTTTCAGATGATTGCAAATTAGGAAATGTTATTGAATCCCATGCTGATATAAATGTTTTCCAAAAAGGGTTGACACAGACAAACAACTGGTGTCAGAGCCATGGGCTAAAACTAAATGCCAAGAAATGCATAACAGTATCCTTCAGGAAGTCATCCGCCCCTGGTAAATATCATATTGACAAAACACCCCTTAGAGTTGACCCAGTAGTCAGGGATGTAGGAACACTCATATACAGCAATCTAGTCTTTGACCATCATGTGTCTATAGTAGTAAGGAAATCATTCTATGTTGCATAACTTATAAACAAAAGTATGGCATCTTAGTCCAAAGAAGTCATTGTTCCACTGTATTCAGTATTCATCAGACCTATCATTGAGTACAATGCCCCCTTTGATTATGTACCTGACCAGTATATCTAACAATTGGAAAGTCCATAGAGGTTCCTCACTAAAAGAATACAGAGCATAAGTAAAATGTCTTATGCAGACCACCTCAAGGCCCTATCAGTGTACTCTGTCTCCTACAGGCTTTTGAGGGGAGATCTATGCCTGGCACACAAGGCATTGTCAGACCTCACTCTAATGGACCTCCTGAATATCCACAGAACAAACAGCACCAGAATTACTCATTCTAAAGACTTAAACCTTACATGTGATATAACTAGGACTTGCTGGAGACACTGGTATGTATCCCACAAACCACCCAGTCTCTGGAACAGGCTACCCATCCATGTGAAGCAGAGTTCCTCCCTGACCCAATTCAAGTGCAACTTGGACAATTGGATGGGGAGCAGGAAATTCATCCTTGGTTTGGCACCTATGTCTCTAATGGACACAGGCAACCTGTAAATGGTTCATCTCCCAGGCCCCTGTTTGTAAATGTTTCATCTCCCAAATCCCTGCTTACACTTCTCAAGGGTATCAGAACTTGTCAGAAATTTGGGATGCATGGCTAGGCTTAAAAAGACCCTTGTGGTCATTAGCCTAGTAAACACCTATGAACCTTAGCTTTGTACACAAACAGACAGTGTAAGATACTGAACAATGTTCAGGGTTACAGCAGTAATTAAAAACCTGCATCTGGAAGAGGCACTTAAAGCAGCTTCTTCCAGCTGAAGGCATGCTATCTCACCCTCCATGTTGCCAGGTCTTCCGATGATACTTAAAATTTCATATACAACATGACACAGACATATTGAACCCATACCCTGCAAACAGGGTCACTATGAAGAAAATTGTGGACATGTTTTGTCTTGTTTTCAGCACCATGGGAATTGTGGAGTACCCATCCCACTGGATACAAAGGTATGTGTGGCATTAAGTATATTAGCTACAAGGACCTTTTAGAAACCCACTGGGACACAGTATGGTTATCTCAGGCATCTGCCTTAAGGGTACTCCGCCACTTTCTCAATACCATGCTTCAGCATGCTGGGGTTCATATGCCAAAGAGAAAAAAGTGGGAACATCATGCAGGAATTCTATGCCATAGCTTATTTCCCTGAGGTACTAGGGCCATAGACTGTACTCACATTGAAATAAAGGCCCCACATGGTGAATTGGGATGGACGGACATATGTGAACCCAAAAAAGCTATCACTCCATCAGCTTCCAGGTAGTCAGTAATGCACAGATTATCATCCACAATCTGTTTGCATATCACAAAGGCAGTTATTATGACTCCTGTATATGGCACACCTGTAACCTGCACCGACATTTTGCAAGGGGTGGCTTCCCCATGGGCATCTTGCTGGTAATACCAGGCAGGCTTCATGGATGGCATTTTATATCTGGCAAGTGAGACTGAGAGGACATAGCATGTTCCACTATGTGACTAAATCTGGCAAAATGATCACACTCATGGAGCTTGCACTCCCATAGGTTATCTCGCTCACCCTTTATCACCCTTACTAACTCCACTGATATAGTACTAGCATGTGCCTCCACAATGGTCCTGCACATACCTCCTGGCTTGCAGCCTCTGACACACCAACCTCAGGGGGAAGGCAGTGACCATATCTCCTGTCTGCACCTCTCTGCCCAAGGGTGTTAGAATCAGATTCTGACAAGTGCCCACTAAGGGTGCCACACTACCTTGACTAATAGTGTCTCCAGTAACCAGTCTTCCTAGTGTAGCACATTGTGGTGTGTGTCTTGGGTGGCCACAGGAATATAGACCATGTCCTAGTAACATAGCAAGAGTGAGGTGAATTGGGCAACCACCCAGAGCAAAATGTTAGAAGAAGTGATCTGACAGTCCCTGTAGCTTTTCTATGTATCAAAATGCTGATACATAAAAGTAGTTAGGCAGTTCAGTCTTTTTTTTTTTTTTTTGCTTTTCAATTGAAGAGATAAAGTCAGCATGTAGAATCAGTAAGTAGCCAGTTGGTACAAAAGTCGCAGTCAGCTTTCTACAGTCTTCCGAAGCCCTTTTTTTTTTTATGTTCTTCACTAGTTGAATATCTAGGATGTATTGGCTGCTGAGGTGTAGCAATAGTAGCATTAAAAAATATAACTGCATACCTTGTGCAGATGTCTGAGCAGGGGGATCCCTTATGTTCATGTATACCATAAATCAGACAGCTTTAATAAGTTAGACACTTGGACAGTAACTAAGGGGTCAAGAGGACTTTCAGGTGCTCTTTCACAGAAAGAGGTCTAGCTCAGGCATCACCATTAGATACATTTAATGGCCATTCAGGGTCTGACCCAATATTTAGAACTGTACTGTAGGACCATGTAGAGGCATTACTGCTTGTGAGAGAGGCCAGAAACTCCCCGTCTCCATAAGTAATTCAACTGATGGCCCTGCATCTGTTGACCTACCTTCACATGCCAGGTGGACAAGTTTTTGTTCAGCGACATGTTAAGTCAGTGGACCTGGCCATCACTGCATTAATGTACATCACCAGATCTTTCCAGGTACAGTCCTGGTGGACACCGGTCAGCAGCATTCAGGCCAAAGACCTGCAGACCTGGGTGAAGAGCATTCAGTATCACCTCATTCTCTGCATCAGAGAACTTCAACATATACTTTTTCCAACAGAGTCTGCAGAGTTTTTCTGCTTTGTCTGTTTTTAGACGTTGCTTTCTACTTATGGAAAGCACTTGTATTAACATCTTGCTTATGAGCATCTCTGAAAACACCTTACAACACCAGTCTCTCCTTTGTCCATGTAGCATGCTGTTTTTGAGCCTGACAGTCATATATCTCTATCCATATGCTTAAAGTAATGTCAGGCACATATGTTTATTGAACGAATGTCCCCCACATCACAACACCTATAGCATTGGAACCGACCAAGGTGATATGACTATTTTCTCCCAGGGTTTAAATGATTTTTGCACATGACATGTATGTGTAATATATACAACAGGAAAACAAGGCAAATGTCTTTTTTTTAATTAAAACTGATATCACAAAGCCAACCAGAAAGTGATGAATCGTGCTCTGAGTACGTGCTGATCGGTGTGTCTCCCAGTACGTTCAACAATCCTTTAGCCCAAATTGCCTTACTTTTGTAGTACCCTCTCAGTATACCTTTACAAAACATTTAAAAGGATTGGCCAGCTTATTTCATATTATGCTAACAACTACAACAGCAGTTAAAACCAGCCATACTTGAGAAAATTAACTTATTAAAAGTAGCACTTATCTTAGACAAGTAGAGTTTTCCTTTGCCTTAACAATTACTCTCAGGTTCAGCTGTTGCAAGTTTATAAATCGTTGCTTTATGAGTTATTCTGTAGCCCAGTAGTTCTCAATGCCTTCTCTCAAACTTGCATTGCTTATATTTGGCTGGCTGGGTGTGATGCTTATACTAATTAAGGTTCACCTCTTTATTATTTCTGAATAGCTCAATTGGTGCATCAAGATAACTTGCTAAACACCACTCCCAATTGTAGTAAACTCAGTTTAAGACTGGTTAAATACAAAAAGGTGAAAACAGAAGTAAATCTAACCAGTCAATGAGCCTACTGGGCCAGCTCCTGTTAATATTGGTTGACCCACTAACTGTGGCACTAGTGGATAGGAAGGTAATATGAGACCAACTATGTCTACTAACAATGCTTTAACAAGCAATTCAAAAGGCACATGTACTGCTTCTGCTAGGAACTCGCATACTGAGCTGTTGAACTCTAATGCTGTTTTTTCTGCTGCACCTTTTTTACACCTACAAGTGCTGGAACTTCTATATGACAAAAAGAGGGGTGTGAGAGGATACTCTATGAGCAGAAAATGGCAGGGTATAAAAAGATCACAGATAACAGGGCAGCTCAAGCTGGGTCTGGATTTTTGGAGAAAGGTGCCCCAGACCTAGTTGTTAAAATTTCTTCTTTTGAAGTGACTAATGAACAACTGAGTCTCCTCAACAAAGGTTTGTCCTTTGTACCCACCAGAGGCTCTGTTTTATATGATGTTCGTACAGACTTTAAGCCTTCGTAAGGAATATTGCTTTATGATTAATGTATGGCAATGGAATTGTACAATCTGTTAATGTGTTTAGAATGCCAAGTCACTTTATTCCTCCCTATCTACCATTAGTGGATGCATTTAGAAAAATCTGTGAGCATGAAATATGTGAGTTTCTGATGAGTAAATGCAGGAGATGTTTTTATAACCTTAGTCATTTTGAGTATGTCAACTGATTACCTTACATTTATTTATAGTGTAGCCTGCTAATAAAGGAGGTGCGGTGGTATTGATGGACATGGATACATACTTGGGAAGCATGGAGGCTTTATTGAGTGATACTTTGACTTATGCTGAATGTGCCAACTATGAGGTGGATACCTGCATTATTAGGGTGCACTCTGACTTATATGACTTTTTAATGGATGGCATCCTGGATAAAACCCTTTATGAGTATTTAGTGGAATACGCCATGATTCTTATAATTTATGGGCTACCTAAAGTGCACAAGTCTAGAGTAGACCCACCTATGAGATCTATAGTTTCTGGTAGGGACTGGACAACATAAACTCTGTCCATATCCACTGAAAAAAATGTTATGTCCAGTATTGGACAAAGATGGTAGAGTTTTAATAGATAACAAGCATTTTTGACACGTTTATATGAATGGTGTAGTAATTCAGATATTAAGAACTGTGTACTGGTAACTCTGGATGTCACATCACTCTTCACTGTTACCCTAATGATGTAGGTGTAGAATATGTTAAGTTGTTCTTGTTAAAACATTCAGGATATAGTATTGATAAGATAGAGCTTGCTTGCTCGCTTAACATCATTTTGAGTAATAATGTGTTGAAATTTAATGATGAGCTATATCATCAGAGGACTGGGGTTGCGATGGGCACCATGTGCACCAACAGCTATGCAAATATGGTGTTGGTGTACTGGGAGACCCTGTACATATTCAGTCAAGGTAATTTCTTTCTTAACTTTATCCCTTTTTATGTATAGTTTGTTGATGGTGTGTGTTTTGTTTGGTCAGGCAATATGGAAACTTTATGCAAATTTGTTGAGCACTTACATTCTACAACTAGTTTTCTGAGATTTACTGTGACCTCTTCTTCTACATCAATTGATTTCCTGAATGCGCATGTAATGATTACTGAAAATGGGATAACTACCAAATTATATAAGAGAGAGTGTAGTAAGAATAAAGTTTTGCATTGTAACAGCATGCATCCAAAACATGTACACACTAATGTGCTAAAAGGGCAGTTTTACAGATATGCACGTTTAAGTGCTGATGACAACATTATGTATGAATCATTTAAGAACATTAAAAGTGACTTTAAATGTAGAAGCTACCATGATGTGGAGATCAAGGCTGCCTGTGATGAGGTCCTCCAATACAGGAGGGATGTTGCTAAACCTAACTTCCCTGAGAGAGTAGCGAACAGTGAAAGAAAGATCTCTGATACAAGAGGCTCTGACTTAAGAATGTGCATGACTTATTATATGGATGTTCAAACTATCTGCAATATTGTTAGCAAAAACTGGCAACTACTTCTATCTGATGATAGGTATAGGTCAGTACTTGGTAATGCACCCAAGTTTTGCTATAAGAGCAACAGATCATTAAAACAATCACTGTGTTATAAATCCATTAATAAGAAGGTTTCTGTCTCTGATAAATGTGGTACATTTCCATGTAGAGATTGCAACATGTGCAAATGTTTTCATAGCAGTGATTCCTATGTACATCCAATGATTAAGAAGAGTTATGTCTTTTGTTTTTATGCAAATTGAAGAAGTCACAATCTAGTATATTTGTCATTCTGTGTGAAATGTCAATCCTACTATGTAGTAAGACAAACAGATGTTTGAAAGACATAATTAGAGAAAATTTAAATAACATCAGGAAGAATGATATTCGTAATGCATTGTGTAAACATGTTCTAGAGAATGACACCTTTGGGAATGTTTGAGGTTATCAAAAGTACTAGAGAATCATCAGACAACCTATGTAGAAGATTCTATAGGAATTAGAAGTGTACTAATTGGTCCTCTGACAGTAGCCAATGCATGGAACAGACTGCCTAATTACATTAAAGCAAGTACTAGTTTAGATATTTTTAAGAACAACCTGGCCACTTGTTATGGGAACAAGTGTTTTGGTATATTAGCAAACCTGAAGGGCATTAATGCCTGTGCTTGAAATATTTGTATGTATGTATGTATGTACGTATATACTAAACCTGAGATTACCATTTCTCAGAATATTTATTTTTCTGTAAGGTATGGTGATCTCTAAGTTGGGGTGTGTGGGAGCTTGCACAAAAGAACAACATTTTCTCTAATGCATTTTCAGTCTATTTTTCAGCATGTCAAGACTTGGCATCCCATGAATTGTATCTGTACTGTCTCTCACCTCCATCCTCTTTGTCACTATTCTTTCTGTTTTGTACATTTATTAGGTTTACTATTTTGTTTCGCTCCTTTTATTTTACTGTTATATACAGCAGCATCTAGACCTGCACCCATCCCTCAGGCAAGGCCTGTTGGCCCCTGCAGTAGGCAGCAGCAGTGCCAAAGGTCACCTCCACGTTTCCTGCCCTACCTGCGCTATCCAATACAGGTTGCCCTGAACCAATTGCCATATTGTTGCATTCAAAGGTAGTAATAGCAGTGAAAATGACAGCTTTGTCATGCTTTGACAGCTGACAGACACAGTGGGAGAGATCATCAAGAGGAGGTTAGATGTCCACATCAGACAATGGGAGGACCTCCTGCAGCAATTCATTGAGACACAGCATGTCAATCACTTATCCACCATATCAGCCTGGGCCTAGTGATGACAGTACTCAGAGTGATGACCAAACTCCCATTGGGTCATAGATGGTAGGGACAGCCACTGCTGCACACTATCCTATCTACCATCTTGGTGTTGTGCTGACTTTTGTGTCTATGCCCACTCCTGTTTGTTATACAATCCTTCACTCCGCATTCTTTTTCCTATCTTTGCCTGATATCTCCTTCACCATTGCACCCCCCCTCCTTCATTGTGCTTCCACACACCCCTTTCAGTTGTATCAGTCTTCCCCTGCTGCCTATACTAATCCACTTTCCTTTCTTTTAATTCCCTTCATTCATTCCATCCGCAGCTTACCTTATCTTCATTTTTGAAATATGGACAACTGTGCCCCCTGCCTACCCTATCTCCATCCTGTACATTCTCTATGTTTCCACCTTATGTTCCACCCTCTGCTTGCTTACCCCTTTCATCTCTTTCCCATGGTCCAATTTACATCCTTTAGTCTGGTTAAAAATAGATAAACATTACCTTGTAATGGTGACCAATACCGACACCATTACAGTGATCTAAAAAAGCAGAAACCCAGACCTTCTGGTCTGATGGGACGCCGAGGTGAGGAAGCAACCAACAACTACATACTGTAAGTAAGCCATGCAAACCACCACTGTCTGCCATGCAATGTTTAATGGAATCCCATCTCTTTCCCCACAGCTCCTGAACAGGTTAAAGAAAATGCATAGCTGTACAGGAGGGGGCTTGAATGAGTACCACAGGAAGCACTGGAATGAGTTTGCCTGTTGCTGGTAGTGTAACTAGACATGTTAGCAAACCAGTCAGTTGCTATGCCATTTGTCGTAATAGGTATGCTTTTTACCTAGGAATGGCACATTATCATGTGTACAGAGTAATACTTTATTTTTAGATACATATGAGTGGCCAATGGGTCTATATTAGAATGCCAAAACCTTACTTATGTGAATCCCGAAAGGCCGACACATACACAGTGAACCGCAAGAACACCGAATGTCCTTAAGCACAAAATTCAAAATATCGAATTGCCATAGTTGTCCAACTCCACTGCCCACTATGTATTGCCTACCCAAACAAAATAAATATGAATGTATTACTATATATGCACTAACCTTAACCTGCACCCTAACCGTAAGGTCAGTAACTATTGCAAATAAATAGACTAGAGGCTTCCACAGACTGACTACGAAGGTTTAATAGGATAAATCCACAAGGTCAAACACGAAGAAAGTTTCATTTCCTCTAACATTGTCGATGTTTTAGCAAAAGGACAGACGTATGTTCCTTGGCATAATATGGACATTGCTAAATCCATCTTAGAGTTGAAATTGTTTACTAGGAAATTGAATTTGGGTTTATTCTTTATGAATGCCCCTGACAACAGGGTCCACAATATTTTTCATATCCCCAGTACTTTTAATCCCCCCCTTCATCCGTTGGTGAAAGTATTTGAACAGGCCAATGAGCTAGATCTTTGGAATTTCTTTAAGAACAAAAAACCTAGCAGGAATCAAGAACACATGGATGAGGAAGATTCCATTAAATACATTCAATCACAAAACATCAGGGTCTGTAAACCGGATAAAGGTGGGGGATTGGTGATTTTTGACAAAGCTGACTATGTGGCCCGTATGTCATCCCTACTAGATGCCAATACATATTTAGTAAGTTCAAGAACAGAAGTAAATAAGGCATACAGTCTGATAAAATCTTGCTTGTATGAACTATTTATTGAAGAGCGAATTGATCAAGAAATGTTTAACTACATCAGTTGTTTATTTCCCAAATACCCAATACTTTTTGGGATCCCTAAAATCCACAAGAATGTGGAAAATCCCCCAATGAGACCACTCATTGATGGGCGTGGGTCACCCACCTATGCATGTGCAAAACTGGTTGACTCCATGTTGAAGAAATATGTTCTTTTGGAGCCACAGATTTGCAAAGATTCGTGGTCCTTTTTATCGAAAATTAATGAAATTGTGTTCGATAGTGAGTATAATTTTCTGACTATCGATGTTAAGGACCTGTATACATGCATTCCCCACGACATCAGTACTGAGTGGGTGGCCCAAGTCATGATGAGACACAATGCACCAAGAAGTGACATTTCCTTGGTCATGGAACTGTTGGACCTAATCTTGTCCAATAACTTCTTTATCTTTGATGACACCTTTTTTCTCCAGAAAGTGGGTTTAGCAATGGGATCACCTTGCGGAGCGAGTGTTGCAAACTTGGTTATGGCTCAATGGGAGTTCAACCAGGTGATTTCAGCTAGCTTAACACCTGCTCCGATTGCTTATTATACCCGCTTTTTGGATGACATTTTCATCCTGTTTAAAGGTGATGCAGAAAGTGCATCTGAATTGGTTGAGAGCTTCAGTGTGTCAACAGGTTTTTTACAATTCACATATACATTTCAGACTGAATCTATTTCATATTTAGATATTCAGTTAAATAAGAACAGGTTAGATTGTTCTTTCACAGCGCAAATTTACAGAAAAGCTAGTTACTCTAATACATTTCTCCATTTCACTAGCTGCCACCCTTTCCACCAAAAAAGATATGTGGTCAAAGGGCAACTAGTGAGAGCATCACGTATTTCTAGCTTGGACTCAGATTTCCATAACGAATGTCAGTTTTTGAAACAGATGTTCCAACATCGTGGATATCCAGAGTCACTTGTAGACACACTAATAGAGGAAGTCACTTACAAAAGTATTGATTGGTTCAAACCTATTTTATGTGCTGCTCACGTATCATTGAGTAACAATCTTGGAGTGGACAGGCAAATTACCTCTAATACAGAGGATGTGACTGACCAAGAAAAGGACTTTAAATTTAGTTTTGTGACTACATTTAACAGTCAAAGTAGTACTATAGTAAAATTGATCAATAAGAACTGGGGTTTTTTTAGAACTAACCAAACTGTCCTTGACTGTTTGGGGTATAGGCCACATGTGGTTTTCAAAAGGAAGGAATTTAAAGAATGTACTGGAGAGACATGTTCCAGTAACATCCAGACTACCAGGAATGTTTAAATGTGAAAACTGTAATTTCTGTAAATACATCGATTGTAATAACCATTTTACAATCAATGGTAATACTTACAGACTGAAGTCTAGATTTAATTGTAACAGTAAATTTCTAGTGTACTTGGCTAAATGTATTGACTGTTTTGCATTTTACGTGTGCAAAACAGAACGTAGGCTTAGAGATAGGATATATGAACATCAATATGCTATCTCACACAATAAGTTAGAGAATGCCCTAGCAAAACATGTCCACATTAACCCATCCCACAAATTTAAGTTTACTGTCATTAGTAACTTTATTCCTGACAACCGGGGGGGGTCCTGCTTCCTTCAAACTAGAAGAAATGGAACTACTGTGGCAGATTAGATTAAACTCATTCTATCACCCTGGTCTTAATGAAGCATGTTCAATTTCTAGCTTACTTAAGCTGAAAAGTCTTCTTAAATAATACAGAAGAAATCCAATATTTTATGTATTATTATGTGGGTTTTAAACCATTGTTGATATTTTAGTGTTACACAACATTTTTAACATAAGTAATGTTTTACATATTAGATTTTAAATTTAAATAGAGTTTTTTATGTACTGTTTGTTTAAAAGGTATAATCAATTACAATTTTCCCGCACTTTTTGAGTTCAAATTGCTTGCAGCTGTTGTAGTAACTCACTTCTGAAGAAGTTTGTTCCTTTGAACAAACGAAGTACCTGATTTTATTTTCGTGTTTGACCTTGTGGATTTATCCTATTAAACCTTCGTAGTCAGTCTGTGGAAGCCTCTAGTCTATTTATTTGTTATTTTCAGTTTGTTTGTGCCTTTAGTTTCAAGTAACTATTGCACATTTACGTTAGGGAGCTATACCAAATAAGGGAATCTCTTACTGACATTTTACCTCACTAAACATGGTATGGACAACTATGGTGATTTGGTATTTTGAATTTTGCGCTTAAGGAAGTTCACTGTTCATGTGGTTCGCTGTTTATGTGTCGGCCTTTCAGGATTCGCGTAAGTGAGGTTTCGTCATTCTAATATAGACCATTGCCAACAGTATCATTGAATGAACATAAATTGTTACAATACAAGCAAGTTATGTTGTTTACTGTCAAGTTGTTAAGGATCTGTTCTACAATGCTGATTAGAATTCTAAGCTTATAGTTTACTGCAGGTGCAACAGGTATGTTAGGAAATATTAGTTTCTTTACCTTTTCGGGACATTTAAGACTTTACCTGTTATTATGAAAAACACAACTGCCTGTATAGAGACTGTTCAACATAAAGAGAGAGAGGGAGAGATAGGTATTACACCTTTTCCTTATGACAGCATATTCCATATGACAGCACTATAGTGTTGATTATATAGATGTCAGCAGTTAGAGACTTCCATGCACTGATTATGCAGATCTGCATGTTGAAGCAGTGCTGTTCAACTGTTATGCTGGCAGTGGGTTCAATTCCCCCTGTAAATCTTTTGTTCTAGAAGTGTATAATGAAAAGCATTATTGTACTCTTCAGCTCTAATTGCGAGTACAGCATCTTTGAAATTGTGATGATAAATGATGTAGGTTCAAGTCCCCTAGGAGCTGTAAATTGTTGCCTCTTTTATTTTGTAAGTGTGTGATACATACCATAGTGTGGGTTTCACTGCACACTTTACTTTGACTGCTGATGTAGCTCAGCCTGTAAATGCAGGGCATTTGACCTTACAGATGATGACGGTTGTGGAGTCAGGTCCATCGTCCCATCCTCTCCGTCACCATTGTTCATTCCTCTGTGTGCCTGATGCCTCCTTCTCCACTGTCTTCCCCATCTTTGATTGTGTCAGCATCATCCCTGTCTGTCATGTCTGTCTCCTTTGTTTGTGTGCCCCTGCTACATATTCTAACCCTTTTCTTTTCCTCTTCATCTTACTTCTCTTACTACCTAACCAAATTTACTTTCTCTACACACAAATATATATATATATATATATATATATATATATATATATATATATATATATATATATATATATATATATATATATATATATATATATATATATATATGTATATATATATATATATATATATATATATATATATATATATATATATATATATATATATATATATATATATATATATATATACATATATATATAATCAGGGCATCTAACCCCACCCCAAAAAATTTCCCTCTTTCTCCATCCCAGCTGCCTCTGTCCTAATTCCTTACTTTATGTTCTACCCTCTGCTTCCTCCTTTTCCAATCTCCTTTTTCCCATTTCCATCCTTTAAATTGGTAAAAAATAGATTAGCACACAAGCTTTATGGCTCTTTAGGGCTGTCACATAATTTGTCCTACTTGCCCATACCTCTCAACCTTTTAGCACAAGAAATCTGGACAAACCCTAAAATTATGGGGGGACAAAGGCCCATAAATAGGGACATATTTTAAATATTGCTTTTATAAACTTAGAAAGCTGCTAGAATAACAGTTTTTGTATTTACATGCAATTTTCAAATTATATGAAGTCTGTAACTCAAATGAATACCATTATTTAGTGATGTCAATCTTCAGTGATTTGCCAGAGAAACAAAACATTTATGAGGGACAGACTAAAGATATAAGGCAAAAATCTGGACATTCTGCAAAAATCTGTACAGTTGAGAGGTATGCTTGCCACTACTGAGTGTGCAGGATTGCACAGATCATCACTGAGATGTGAGCATGAAAAATGAGCATTGTTGATGTTCATGTTTCCCTGTGACTACAATATGCTGCTGTTTGCTCTTCCTGCAGTCCCTGCTGCAGTCAAGAGAACTATATTTAATGAGTTGTTTATCTTGCAGTCTTGCCTTTAAGCATTTATTGTTAATGAGCATCAGGACTCCTTGCACAAACACAGTAAATAGAAGAGGGCTGGCTGTGATTACGTCCACAGTTTCTGAATCCTGGGTTCATTCTGGTCACTCTATTACTGTACAAAATAAGTTTGGGAATACAGATCAAAACTGTTAGCAACAGTGTGCTTGGTGATATCATGGTATATGGAAAATTAAATCACAAATTTATCAAAGGAAACCTTATTGCAGCATTTTATTTGCATTTGTCTTCAGTTTGTCATAACTAGCAAACTTTTGTCCAGTTCATGAACAGGGAAAGATGCTCAAAAATAACAGCCTAAAGAGCATGTTGGTAAAAAAAGCATTAAATGTTTAGATACCATGTTCACATAATTTTCAGTGCTTTCACTCCGTAATAATATAATTTAAAACAAAACACACAATAATAAATAAGGTATACATTATAAATACAAAAGGTGGTATATTACAAAGATACTTTGGGAGTCAGTGATGAATTCCCCATTTTGTAATATATTAATAGCGAATGTTTTCGTTACTGTGTACCCATGTAAATGCACAACTCTCCATGCATCATTATTTAATGTTTGTAAACAAGTTGGGTGTCCTGGTCTAACAGGCACCATTTTCAGTCATAACCCAGACACATACATGTGAAAATACAAAATAAATGCAAATCAGTTACTGAAAGATGCAGATTAAAATATGTAGAGAGAGTGATATAAACAGTCAAAACTCTCAGTGGAAACTTAAGAATACTTGGGCATATTATAGCCTTAATCTACCAATAATGAAATTATAGTGTTGGTAATATACAACATCCTTCAAAACCAATGCATAGGAAACTAGATTATGCATTCTATTACATATTGTTGTAAGGAGCTTGGGCTGAAAGTTGTTAAGGCCAATTCTTATCGGAGGATCGAGGGTTAAGAACTTCATAGTTGAGATTAAAAAAATGAGCGGAATGTAATGATGAACACATGTCAAACCACACACAACTCAGGTGAAAACAGGCCGAGATTTGGAAAAGTCACATATGACATTTGTTATACATCTACAATGTGTGTGTCTTGCCCTACCTTACTGTAAACCTACTCAGTTATAGCATCTATAATGGCTCCCAGGACAAATCCATGGTAATACATATCGTAGCATTATTCTTGTCCTGATTCTCATTTAGGTTGTCTTACTATGCCCTAGAGGTCTAGTTCTCTTTACCACACTACAAATCCCTTCCATCAGTTGACCTCTTAGCACTTTTCACATCAGTACTGATCATTATGGACTGATGTAAAGGTCGTTCAACCTTGGTTCTCATGACGATTTGCAATTACGGACTAGGAACAGAAAATATTGCATGCGTCAAAACATGATAGCACATGCATTTAACAACTCAAAACACTGCATGTCTCCCAAAATGTAGAACTTGGTGCTGTTCCCTTTTGCCGCAATTTCTAGCCAATGATTCATTTCTAAATGAGGGTGAACATGTTTTTAATTTCCTATATGTTTGTATATGCTGAAGTTTGTGACTGAATGCATGAAGCTTAGGTGCATATATAATACATAGATTCCAAGTATTTCTAGCATCTGAGTTAGTTCTTAGCAGAATACCCCATCCCACCTTGAAAAAAAAATATCAGAAACATTGTTTCCTCAACTTTTGGTTCTCATGCTGGTAAGCAATTACAGACTGGGAGTAAAAAAATAGCAATGAACATGTTGAGACATGATGGCATATGCATTCAAATGATAAAAGGTACTTATTACTTTTTAAACTGTCTTTGTTATTCACTGCAGCATTGAATGGGTTAAGCAGAGGCAGCAAGCCCACACAAGTGAAGAAGCAATCAGAGCGGCTAAGAAAAGATAAAGGCTTTTCCTCATGCATGGAAACATGCAGGGAGTCTAATTGGTTTTTATGACAGAATAACAGTAGGACTATTTACAGTAGATTAAAACGAAGCTCCTAATGAGCAGTAATAACATGATGAGGCATGTGATTTTTTAGAGGCTATAGACAGACTTTCATTTTTGATGCAGGACTGGACTTTGAACCATTTCCAAGTGATGATGTTCCTCTCTGCCTTCTTTCTCTGTCTTTTGCCAGACAGTCACTAGTTGGTTTGCTTTGATGTTACATTTGCACACATTTTAGAAATACCGAAACAGTGTAATGTTGATAACTGTACTTTAGATCATAAAAGGACCTATATGAATGACAGACAGACATGGGGTGCTAAAGTCATTAAGATCAGGAAGAGTCTGACTTGAGCAAATTACCATACAACAGCCTGTGTCCCGTAGAACCTGTTTATCATACTCCAATATCCTGGTTCTTCAGTGAAGGCTTAGAATAAGTTGCTTGAATTAATTATCAAACTGTCAGCTGTTAATTCCATTCTCAGTTTTGGGGCCAAATGTGTTGAAATAATTTGTCATTATATGAATTCTGAATATATTGTGTTATGACAAATGTTTTTGCTTGCCCTAATATTCATCATGACATTTAGGACTATTACAAATTGTTTATTCCAACATGCAGGCTAGTTTAAGAAAGCTGACCTGGATGTGTCTCTCGCAGTTCCGTTTTTGGTTGCATCAATGTTATTATTATTATTATTATTATTATTATTATTATTATTATAAACCTGGTATTGTGCTATTTTATTTCAGATGTGTTTAGAAGAATTCATTGCTTAAATTTCTAGCTGGTATTGTGTTGAAATAACTATACTACGCTATCCCTAGCTTATATTAACTAATTTAAAGTAAAAAAATGTTAAAAAATGAAAAAATATATATCTTTTTCTTGATCTTTTATGTAATACTAATGTCCATCAGCACTTAAGAATGCTAATATTATTTGTGGTAACATACGCTGAATGTGTCTGAATCAATGTTTTACTGTAACTAACTGGGGAAAGCATTCTTTTTTGAATGAGGTAATTTCATAAGAATTCACTTTTCTACTAGGGATAAACTGAATTCAGAGATGACTATGTATTACATATGAGTGGAACAGTGGATGTCCATCAAAGTGTAAATTTCAGTTTGAACTATCTTTTCTTTTCTTTTCTTTCTCACTTCCTTTTTTTATTTTTATTTTTTAATTCAAATAGAATTCAAAGTAATAATATTCACGATCATGACAAGGAACTGTGTTTTTTTTTTTATTTGTTTATCAGAAATGTTTTGATGAGGGCAAATTACTCGTGTGAGTTTTGTATCTCAGCTGTTATTTATTTACTATTTATTAACTGACGTAATGCAATGAGCCACCCGGGGCCTATTTCAACATAACCTATGATGTTATATTTGCACACATTTTAGAAATACCTAAACAGTGGGAAATGGGTTATTGGAGAAGGGAAAGAGTGCCTGGAATAGTATGGTGTTTGAAACAATGTCATTTGACTTCCTAGTAGGTTAATGATAATAGTTCTGCTTGAAACAGTTTCTCAGATGTGAGGCAAAGGAGTACCATGTTTTGGAAAAGCGATGGTTGGGCAGAATTTGTTTGTTCTTGGGTTTTTGATAACAGCGGTATTATTAGTATAGGAACTTCAATCTCACAGAGAGGTATGAGGCAAGGTTTATTGGTTGGGGAGGGGTTATGAGTTTGAGTTTAGAATCTTAAAGAAAAGTGGGTAAGCTCAACTGTACTATGTTTTGGTTGGAAGAGATCCAATTTTGAATAGAAATACCAATGCATTGATGTTTGTAGTCTATGGCTAAGGAGATAAGCCTACATACTTGTGAGACAGTAGTTTACAGGGTAGACAGATTTCTTCAGATGTGGAGGCAATGAGGGTAAGGCCATATTCCAGTTGCAGAAAGACAGCTCATTTTATTATAATTAATGGGGTTGTGGAGGAAAGCTGCTGAAAGTTTATTCTTCCTAAAAGAGGAGCTTGTGATTTTTTTTTAATGTCTGCTCTTTGTGGAACTTGAAGGACAGAGTTTAGTCTACCAATGCTCTGCTTGCTCTGGGTTATTTATTCTTAAATTACAAGGGCTAGAAACTTCACAGACATGCAGGGCTAGTCTTCTAAAGATCCTCCTGGATCAATAGTCTAGAAGTACCTATGAACCTATGAACCATAAACAGAGATATTTAAATGTTTTCTTTTTTTTTTTTTTTTTTTTTTTTGGAGGATCAGTGATACCCCACTCTTTAGTTGTTTGCTTAAGTTGTGAATCTGGCATAAAAATAATGGATTTTGTTTTCTTAAACTTTATTAGGATTCATTACTAGTAAGCTGTGTAAAAGTTTAGAAAGATCCTCTTCAAACTGCAGATTGAAGCTGGAAGACTATAAATATATCTGTATCTATATCATACACACACATGTGCGTATGTGTACATATATATAAAAATAAAAAAGTTCTTTCACCCTGAAGGCATGGGAGGGTGGCCTAATGATTAAGGTGTTTGCCTTACAAACACAAGATGCAGGGTTTGAGTCTCACAAGGGATAATAGCTAGGCTTAAAATGGCTCGCAAGGGCAGCTAGCCTAGTACTAACCTAAGAAAATAACTGAGATGAAATGGTGTTAAGTGCTTTCATTCTTTATGCATACGTGTGTGTGTATATATATATATATATATATATATATATATATATATATATATATATATATAAAAACACATATACTATACAACCTGTTCAGGAAGTTAAACAACTTGATCTTTACGTCATAGCTGAAACCAGGCTGATAGCCTTAGTAAGATTAACAGGACATTATCAGCTGTTTGCAAAATGTATTGGTAAATATCTCGAGGTCATTCATGGTGCTCCTGACAGCTCAGAAGTCATACTGGTACTTGGAGTGGATATTATATTTCTGGATGAATTTGTATATTTGGGTCACCTGATTTTCTCTAAGATTCTGCCTAATGTAGGGAAGATAAATATAAGTTAGAAACAGCCAATAGTCTGGGGTGAATGTATAGCTGGGACTGGTGCTGTTAGGACAAGACTGGAAACTAAGCCTTCCACTTTTTGTAGTGCACTCTTTGCCCCTAAAAGATTATTTTTTAAAGTTCCCTCCCTTCAAACCATTATGTCCAGTCACTTGGAATGGGAATACTTAGAATGTGCTTACTTTAAAAATCTATGGAAATGATGTCATAAATTAGATTTCAGTCTCTTTTTGGTCAGTGTTCTGTTGTTTTCTAAACATACTGTAATAAACTTTGTTTAGCTACAGTCTAAACCTATGTTTGGTGCAGGCACACCCTCCACATATTACTCCCTCCATCATCCACTGATATGAAGTTTCTTGACATTCTAGCGCTCAGCTGTGACACCGCAACAGAGATTTCTAGATGGTGTCCCAGGAATAGTACACATTCAATTAAGCAGTCATGTATATTGCTTCATACAGCGCACATTTGTTTTACAACTCTAGTGGAAAGGACAGAAAGAAAGACTGTTCAAGTCTTGGTTTTTTTTCTGTCTCAGACATATAAAATATAAGGAATTTTAAGATATAAGAGCCAGTGAGAAAGTTTCTATAAAAGTAATGAAATATTTCATATAAACTAACCATGAGGCCAGATTCCAAAATGATTTATGCTTGGGGCAAGGCATTGTCCTAAGTTATTTACTGTAATTGCTTTGGCTAAGTGTTATAACTTATTAACACAAGTGGTGTTGAATGTGACACCTCTACATGCATCATTGCATTATAGAGTAGTTTATGAAAACTGACTTAAAAAGAATAAATAAACAAGTGTAAATATTTGTGAACAATAACAACAACTAGAACTGTGTAAATCCAATGCTGTCAGTAAGAAGTATTCTTTATAGTGATAATAGTCAGAGCTTTTATAGTCTTTCCATAAATCCATCCATCCACAACCCCCCTTTGCCATTTTTGCACATGGGGTGGGGGTGTCACTTCAATAGCGACAATTATCTAGAGCTATTATAATGTAATTCACATAAACCCAGAATTACATATTTTGCTAAACTTTCATGAACAAATTGTCATATCTTTGAAACTGTACAACCTAGACTTATATTGTTGGAACACTTCTGTTATCCAGACTTAAGCTGTCATATGACAACAAGATATTGCTCTCTGAATACATTTGTTGAGATATCTACAGAAATATGAAAACATATGCTTGATTGTATAATTAACAATATAAGTAACATTGGATAACTTTCAATATATCATTGACAGTTTCCTTCAACAGCATCTGTGGTTTCACCTGATACCGTGCAACAGTTTGTAAGTCACTTGCTTTTTGAAGTATTAAGTACATATCAAAATATTGCTTATTTTTCAAAATTGCTAACAAACAACTAACAATACCTCCTGTATAGTGTGATATAAGTGGGCATTGGCAATGTGTTATCCTGTATCCCACTATGGCCTGTTACACCACTCCCCTCAAGAGAATGTAGGTCTCTCAATTATGAAACTATGAACATAAAAATGAAAATATGAATAATAAATGGCAAACAGTGATTATTTTCCCTACTGCAGGATATCCTAGAGTAACAATATTAGTGTGATTTTGTTAATTTCTCCTTGCTCTTTCTAAGGCTGTCTGTTACTAGCTAGTAAGTTATTTAGTTAAAGCTAAAAGAGAGAAAAAGATCCAGATAATATAAGGAGTGATAGGTATTAACACAAAGTATACAAAAAGGCACTATAGGCTTGATTAGATAAAGAAGGCTTGTACACTTCCTTGTATGAAGCCTGCAAATTAGGAAATGTTCAAGCTTTTATTTGTGTTCCCAGTTCCAAAAGAATTAATGTACATGCTTCAATAGTACTGAGCAAGCATTGGGTAGTGAAGCAAGACAGTACAGTCAAAGAACCCCTGCTGGCAGTCCTTATAGCTTCCACAATCATATGAAGTATTAGAATCCAGTATTACTGACATACAAAATTCAGTAGTGTAATCGCACACAGCTGTTTTGTAGAATACTGCTATAGGCAGTGGATACTATTTTGCATTGGATATCCAGACCAGGTAGCTGCCACATTGTTTCAAAAGATCGTTGAGTATGTGCTCTCTTTGTTGCCTAACTTTATCTGGACCTTTCTTTCATTTTCCAAACTGTTATTGTTTTCTTAGTCTAACATGAAAATATCTCTTTGTTTCCATAGTAGATGTGTATTTGCTTACTTTGACCAGTTAATCTACTGGGAATGAGGTTCTTCTACCAAATCCCTCTGCTTCACCATGATGAGAACATTGTTCCTGAAACCATTTCCACCACTGTAGATAACCCCCACCCAACCATGCCCCAGTTCTGTATTACTGCCTTTGAAGTATCAGTCTGCCTCTGTGTTGTTTTTTCCCACCTACTCAAGTATCCTTCAGTTTCTCTATATACATTGTAATGTTTTTAGCCCTGCAACTGTAACTGTAATATGCAAAGTGCATCTGACTGACCTGCTAATGTGGTTTCATCTGGAGATCAGTGATGGTTAGACTCTGACATGACTAAGAAATGTGATTAATTTGCATGAAGTCTTTTTGAATCATATTATCTTTCAATGGGAAAGTGGGAATTCCATGTTTTTTATACAGTGCTGCTTCACCATTTCTCATTCCTTATGCAAAGTAGTGGCCACTTGCCAGTTCTGGGCACTCTTCCATTTCAGAAGATAAGCTTTGCTGCACTGACCCAAGTCTTTTAGAATGTAGGCTGTTGTGTGTATTAAGATGGCTAACTAGCTTAAAAATGCAACAAAAAGGAAGAAACTGCCAACTCAAACTTGAATCATTTGTGCTGATATAAGGATCATTATGTAAGAGAAAAGCACATTCTTAGATGAGGAAGATATTTTTCTAAGCCTATTGTTGTGCTTTAAATACTTCTGAGCCCATGACAGCTAGTTTGTATGCAGTTTTGAAATTATTAATACAACGGTTTGGCCAGACCAGGCATAGTGAACTAACCCATCATTACACTTATATCTAGGTGGAAAGAGAAAAGTCAGACACCTCGGGGCAAAACTGGCTCTTCTGCTTGTCTGATGCACTCCCATTATATCCCTCATGCATTCCTTGTCAACAACTTACCAGACTTTTTCCTCTAATAGATGTCTTAAGTATCTGAAATGTATTCCTCTTACTTGTTAGCTGTCTTGTTATGTAACTATATTTTCAGATTTTTATTAAGCTGCAAATGTGATTGCAATGTTACTGTTTTCTTATAAAGTTTGTAAAATAATATAAGTTCTGTGGTGCCTGTGGCATCGGGCCTCATAATACCCCTAGGTGGGCATTATGTATGGTTCCCCTTCACAAGATCAAATGGATGGAAGCTCGAAATTCATAATCTCGAGACCAAAATCTCGAATTTCCATTCACTTGAAATTGTGAATGGGAGCCTTAGGTTTAAAAAAATAAAAAGTTAACTTACCTTATTGCAGGGGGCCAGGTCCCCCTGTACCCTAGCAGTTTAAATGTGAATGTTCTGTGACCGCACTATAGTGGAGGACTGGAAAATCTTCCATTTTACGCTTACGTGTATAGTGCGGAATGAGAGATTTCCCTTTCCTTCACTATAGTGCAATCTCGGAGTAGGTATATTTAAGTAGGGGGGGGTGGGGGGCACAGGGGGGCAAAGCCCCCCTGCAAAAACATTTGAAAGGTGTTATTTTTTTTTTTGTCCCTTTCATATGTTCGAGTTTCTCTAAATTCAAGATTCTGGTTTTGAGTTTATGACTTTTGAGTTTAGAGAAATTAGATCATATGAAGGGGAACCTTATGTATATAGTAACACATAGGCATTATTGCTTGCATATAATATAATATCATATAGTATTATATGATATAACATATCTGGCAATGAGCATAAAAAGATATGTTTAGCCCACTCAAGGATCACACTGAAAATTGGCTATTAATTGCATTATGAGAACAAGAAATTATAAATTAGGTTGGATGACAGTAAGTGGGCAGCGTATACAATCTGGACTATAGAAAGCAAGGACAGTACTGTGAGACAGAAAAGAGCAGAAATTAATAAGGAGTAGAAAAATAATAGACAGAAACAAAATGGAGACTGAAATGTCACTGCAAGACCGTTTAGTAAAGATGTCGGAAAACTGAATTGTGAGACTGGGATTCAGGAATAAGTTGCAGAATAAAACATGCATTTGTGCATGAATCTGCCACATCCAGACTGTTATAGACTTGTAGTGATTCATAATCCCATGTTGTAATAAAGTGTGATGAGCACATATGCAGAATAGGAGATATGTGCAAATGAATAAACAATGTACAAATGAAATGGCTGGGAAATGAGGTCTTAATGGTATGCAAATATACACAAACGAATAAACTGGTAAAATCCACGAAAACACAAAATGACGAGCAGGACCACAATGAGAGATAGCTTGAAATAAATAAATGGTTTTAATAAATCCAAGTAAAACATTTTACTTGGATTTATTAAAACCATTTATTTATTTCAAGCTATCTCTCATTGTGGTCCTGCTCGTCATTTTGTGTTTTCGTGGTATGCAAATATATGCAAGGTGAGCATAGTTAAGATTCATAGTAATATATGGGAGAAGTAGTGCACCAGCGTGTGCCTGACTATAAAGGGATAAAGCACACCAACTCTTTCAGTTTAAGATAATGAGGACACTTGGAATAGCAGCAATATATTCTTCTTCTTAGCACCACCAGTTCGTGTGTGTATCAGGGTGATGGTGTCCAGCAGCAAAGGAAACTTTATGGTCAAAGGATGACTTACCATAATTTTACCAATAAAGAATTCATTGATCAGTTTCAAGTGCATCAGGATGGTGTATGAGTCTTGACTGACACATCACTCACCTAGATTTGTTTATTTATTGGCATTTGTTTACCAGGAAAGTCCACTGGACCTAGCAGAAAGCATTTTTCAGTGGATGCCCTGGGGGAAAAGCTCCACAAAACATAAATGGAATATACAGAGCACAACAAGGCACATATTTTGACTAATATAAAGCAGAGAGAGAAGAACATTTCTTACACAATAGTACATTTAGAATATATGCACACACTTAATTACAATATGGTATATTTACAATATATATATATATATATATACACACTTGATAACACTTGATAAACTTAATTACAATATAGTGCAACTACAGTTGACATAGTAGTATGGGTGAACACAAAATGCTTAGCACTCATATAATAACAGATTTTCAGCTAGGAAAGACATAAAGAGGCTACAGCAGTGATGTTACAGAAGCTGTAGTATATAAGAGACGTATGGAAGAATATGAGCTGGGATATGTAAGAATTTAAAAGTGGTTACAGTAAAGGTACAAGGGTGAGGGTGCTAAAGAACTAGAGACAGAGGTCAAGAGAGAAAAGTTGTTAGTAGTCAAGGGTAGAGTGAGAGAGTGTATGGAAATGGTAGTGTATTTTAAATAGATGCAGAGAAAAATGTAAGTATATAGGAGAAAATGGGGAAGGTAGGAAGGCACTAAGAACAAGTTAATGGCCAGAGGAGGCTTTGTGCAATTACAGATCCAATTAGAGTAAAGGTGAGTAGGTAAGGCTGTTTTGAAGGAATCAGTGCATTGCATTGTGTGAATGGTTGGAGGAAGGCTGTTCCATGTTTTAGCTATTACCCAGGAGTATAGTAGTTAACCAATAGGTAGTTAAAGTTTCTGAATTTGAAAGTGGTGTTGGTTTTCTGATCTCATGGCCCTATTGGTGTTAAAGTGGGAAAATAAGGAATTTATGGCAGGGCAGTCCTGTGGTTTTGTAAGCAATTTGCATGTGCTGATTAGTTGGAGATCAGTGAGACAATGTGGGAATTTGAGCCAATTTAATGTTTTTAGAGGTACACAGTGCTGTGTGGATTGGTGATTTGTTGTTGCAAATTTGGCTATTTCATTGTAGCATATTTCTAATTTAGTTTTGAGGGAGAATTGGAGATTGGTTAATTATGAGGCACCAAAGACTAGAGAGTGAAGTAGGTAAGTGGAAGTAAGTACTTGTTTTGTAGGGAGGGAGAAGAAATGTTTATGCCTCTAGAGAAGTCTCAGTTTTTGTGAGTCTTGCTGATGTTATTTTGTAAGTGTATACCAAATTTTAAGTTCTCATCAATTATAACACCTAGCAGTTTGGTTTGGGTAACTAATTTGATTTTTGTATGGTTCAGGGAAAATATGTGGAACTGAGATTTGTTAATGGGAGTATTTTTCTTTGGAGTTAATAGTATGAGTTTGGTTTTATTTGGGTTTAAAGACAGGTGGTTATTGCGGAGATATATCTCTATGGTGGTAAATGCAGATTTTGTGATTTGTTGTAGCTGAGCTGGATTTTCAGCAGAGCAGATTATAGTACAGTCATCTCCGTACTGAACAAGAGGCCCTTTCTGAAATGATAAGTGGAGGTGTTGCTGATGAAAATATTAAACAGTAGAGGTCCTAAAATGGAGCCTTGGGGTACACCGGTGGGGTTGTGAATATATGGGGATATGGCGTGTTGCCATTTTACAGCATGTTCTCTATCAGGTAGGTAGCTTTTGAACCAGTTGAGGGATGGAGTAGATAGTCCGATATTAGAAAGCTAGAAAAGGAGGAGTTTGTGAGAGACGGTATCAAAGGCCCAAGATAAGTCCAGAAATAAAATGGAGGCAACCTTCCCAGAGACACAGGCTTTATTAGTTAAGTTCATAAAGGATATTAGTGCAGTTGAAGTATTGTGGCCTGGTCTGAAACCATGCTGAGTTTGAGAAAAGATTTGATCTTAGAGAAGGAATTGTAGAAGTTGTATATGTACACATTGTTCTAGGAGTTTGGAGATGGGGGATAGAATAGCTATAGGGCAGAAGTTGGAAGTATCTGTTGAGTTACCCCCTTTGTGGAGAGGTAGTATGGATGTTTTTGTTCAGAGGCTGGGAACATTGGATTCTTGGATGGATCTATTTATGAGGATGCTGATGGTGTAAGTAATAGCATCTGCAGTGATTTTTAGGTATTCAGTGGATATGCTGCCTGATGGTTTTGAGCTGGGTTTTAGTTTTAGAACAAGTTTTGCTACGGTTGTTGTTAGGACGATAGAGAGTTTGAATTCAGGGAAGTAACTGGATTTAGCTAAGCATATAAGGGTGGATGAGGGGGTGTGAGTACAGGGAGTAGTTTGTCATGTCATAGTGTGAGTGTATTAGAGAGAGGAGACTAGGGCTGTATATGCTGAGAGAGAGGAGTATTGCTTTGGAAGATAATGGTGTTGAGAGGTTGGGAGAATGTGGCTGTAATATTAGCTACAGTGTCTAAGTATAAGTTGAAGACACTTACTATTTGATCTGGTGTTTTGTCTGAGTGGGGGCAAGGATTACTTTTTTGCCAGGGTTCAGGAGAGAACTAATGGAAGACCAGAACTGTTTAGGGTTGTTTTCGTGTTTTTTTTTTTTTTTTTTTGAAACTTCAAATTGTATTCTTTCTTGCTTTTGGATACAGTTTTTTTTATCTGATTTTGAAGTTGCTTGTACTTTAATAAGTCTGAGTTGTTGTTATGTTTATGCCATAGCTTCCATGTTTTGATCTTAGTTATCATTATTTCCTTAGTAGCCTTAGCAGATTTAGTTAACCATGGAGCATGATTAGTTCTTGTTCTTTTGGTTTGGGTGGGTGCGAGGCTGTCTAATATTTTTAGAAAGATAATGTTAAAATAGTGCAGGGCATCATCTAGGGAGAGGGGTTTTTAGGTGACTCCAGTTAATGCTTTTTAGGATATTGTTGAATATGTGGGGGTTGAAGTTGGATAGGTTTCTGACATGCCTGCAGTGATGTTTTCTGTGATAGGGGGATAGGCTCAGGTAATGAAGGCAGGAACTTGATCACTTATAGAGTTGGGAAGGTCCCAGCTGATGAAAAATGTTGTTGGGTCTGAGACTAGGATCCAGTCTAAGATGATTCCTTTGTTGGATCTATTATTATATCTAGTGGGGGTGGAGATTATTTGGGTGTAGTGAAACGGGTTAATATTGGTGGATTGAGTTTTTGAAGAAATATTTGACCAATTAATGTTCATATTGCTTAGAATTATAATTTAGTTTTTTATGGTGTGGGAGGCCCAAGATAATATTACTTCTAGAACATGTATGTTATTACCTGGGGAATGCATAGGGCTATGATACAGAGATTTTTATAGTTGTTTATTTTAGGAAGGAGACCAAGATTTCAGCATTCAAGAATTGTGAGATGTGACCAGTAAATGAGAATACAAAGTAGTAAAGTCAGATATTGTCTCGGTGCATCATGCTTAATTGTTTGGGACAGCCCCCAAGCTTAAAAAACACTCCGCGGGATCCCAATACATCGCCGCTGACCTGAGAAGACCACTCCAAGTGCGAATGCACTAAAAAGACTTAACCACCTGTGTTTGACTGTAAATCAAAACACCTAATAGTTGCTCAAGGTAATGAACCGACCAACCTAAAAGTGTTTTATACACGTACTGTATTCTACAAAAGCAAGAACTTACTTTATTAAAATCATAAATACAGTATTTTTTAAACCTGCTGTTAAATAGGTCACCTATAAAACCTGAAGAAATCCCTGTGTGTAAAGCCAGCCCGAGGTTTCATTATACTCCTTGTGGTATTTCTGCCTCCCCCAAAAAAAATT
>NC_056733.1:285480723-285600723 GCF_019279795.1 Protopterus annectens
TTTCTTACACATAATACCATAAAAGGTGCAGGTAATTAGCTCTTGAACCATGGCAGTGCCAACACAGATTGTCTTTGGCCCAGATGCATTGTAATAACCCATTTGGTGTCAAATGCCAGTGATATAGAAGTTTAATGAATGATAATTTATGTAATAGCAGCCATCTATTTCTTTGTGCAACTTTATGACTATAAATCCATTCTTCCTGGATGAATGTATCCTTTAAAATCATATTCCACTTATTTAAATTTGCTGCTAATAATACAGAGGTAACATCCATCATATAGAAGTAAAACATTCTCAGCTTATACCTTGATGTTACACCCTTGTCTTTGTCTCACAAAACACCATTAAGCCAAAAATGTGTTTGGTGGCACGACTGTTGCTTCATTTTTGCTGCCACATGGAGAAATCAAGTCCTGAGTTAAAAGAATTGTCACAAGTAGGGTTTTAAAGTAGAAAATTCTGTATTGATTTGGTCCCCTGATTTGATGGCATGCAAAGAGCTGTAACATAAGTCATTAATATAAAAGATACCTGCTTCTGCCACATTGTCCTACCATACAAATTTAACTGTTATTTTAATGTCCAAGTGGTTCCATAAAAATGTGTTTATGGTAACAAAAATGCTCCATTCCTATGAGTCATATCAGTTCCTTATCTAACTATTCATTAATTCCACCTGGATCCCATATTTTGTAAGATGGGGGTGCCTACCCCCAATGGGTCTGACAAAAAATGTAAGAGTACTTTGCAGTCAAACCAAATAGGCTTAGAAGTCTGACTCATTCTTACACAGAAAAAGACATTACCTTACCCCTATAGGTCTGGAATGTCAAAACCCCCTTTCTCAGCTGTGATATGATTTTCATACCATTTTTGGTCTCAGAAACATTGACATATTACTAATTGATATTACTGGCTGAGAAGAATGTCTGTCACTCTATTATTTTTAATACATATGTCAGATGAGCACTAAAATATGAGGATCACTGAATTAGAAGAGTCAGTTAATGAAGAATATTTAAACACAGAATTCATATTCCGTGGTATTATAGGTTCATAGGTAGGTACTAGGCTATCAGCCCTGGGGCCTATACAAGCCAAGCCAAAAAGGTACCCTGGCTTTTGCCACCCAGGAAAATTATTTTCCTGTGCCACTGTCGAGCATTACATATAATTTCCTCAGGGGTTATATTCAGCTTTTAAACTACTTTCAGTAAACAATTCATTTTAAATAAGTATGTTGTGGAATGGGGTGTTAACATGAACCCACTGTCTTTACACAGGTTTCAGAGCATTGTAGCCAAGTATGTAATGCATACACATCAGATTATTAAGAGGTAAATATTCTTATCAGGATAACAGCCTTCCTTAAATTTATTATTCCTGCTCTCCAGTCCTTTCCTACTCTTTCACCTCCTCTTTTCTCTCCTTTTTATTTTTCTGTCCCTTCAAGCTCTTCATATTGTCTCTATTTAAACATTTATCCTGTATTTAGGGTGCAGCTATCAGGCATGCAACAGGGTACACAAGAAAGGAGAAACATATTCTAAATTCTGCTACATCGTTGTTGGGTAGGTACTGGCATGGATCTGAACACTAAGGAAATGATGCCTGGTTAAAGTAAGCACCCACTAACTGGTATCTCAGTGCCATGTTTAAAGGACAAGCTTTATTTCATTAGTTATTGCAATATGAGATCATTAGACAGCGTTATTGTTTAATCACAACAGTGGAATAGAAGTCACTGCATTACTACCAGACCTTGAGCTCAGTATTAGGGTAATGGGGAATGCATGTCAAAGGTTACCTATATAGAAAGAGTTAAAATCAGTTTGATTTACAAAAAATAATAATTTTGTCCTTAGACAGTGCTCCTAGTTACTAAATTATGGGGCTATAGGTAAGGAGTAGGAATATTCTTGGTTTTAAAGGCTCACGTCTGCAAATGTTTTCCTTTTTACCCCTTCTCTTCCATTTCCATAATTTTTTATTTGAACTTTCCCTCTCCTCTCTCTCCAATTGTGTATTTAATTGGTTCCTTCAAGTTGCAGTTTGGCATAGAAACATCTTAATAAGTAGAAAAATATGGCACTTACTAATCTCTGTCTCTGTCTTTCTTTCTTTTTTTTTAATTATAAGTAGCTCATACTTCCTGGACACTCTCCTTCCTTACAAGCAGAGCAGAAGTTTTGCTTAGAAAGGAATCAGAATGAATTATCAGATAGAGATGATGTACTATTATATGGCTGTTTAGCCTATCTTTAATGACATTTCACTGATAACTGTGTATATATAGTTCTGCATATGGTTAATGCACGTTCTCAACTGTGTGTTATTACAGAATTTGGTATAAATTATGCTTATACTGTTTACAGTGTAAATGTATTTTCTTTCAGTGCTGATGATGACTATTTATAAACTTTCTTCAGTAACCTCATAGTAAGTTTGGAAAGTTACTGTTGATAAATGGATTAACAGAACTGATGTTGAGATGTAGACCATCACCTTTCATCAATTGTTAGTAGATTGTTTGCTGATACAGCACTAGACCATGATAAGTGAGCTTGTTTCCTTTAATACCAATGGCTAGTGCTAACCTGTTAAAAGATTAGGGTTAATTGTTTGTTTAAAGCGGATGCAAGCTTCAACAATTTGTCCAAGAGGTATGCATTTAATTTCAAAAGAATATCACAAGCAAAATCATCCCTATTTTTCTTCCACTGTTCTGTATGACACTAACAAAAGAAACGATTATCTTGGTCTTAAATATTTCAGCTAAATCATAGCATCATGTACCATTATACTGGCTTAATATAATACCATATATCATTTTATATCCATATATATTTTATATCTTTGTCTTTTCTTAAAATTCTCTACTAAATGTCACTCCAAAATAAAAAAGAATGTGGAAATACTATTAAATTATTTGAATGATGATTCATGGAGGATCTCAAAAACCGTAGTGTTGCTCATCAGAATAAAGCCTTAATATAAGAACATTATGGTATAGCTTATAATATGTTTAGTATGTTAGATGAAATCATGGGCTAAGCACAAAGTATGATAGTTGGAGCAAAAAAAAAATAAAGAACATAAAATAAAAACTTGATTATAACATTGTATAAATAATACAGCAATGATAGTGTCTGCAAAATTAAAAAAAATAATGATAACATTTTTAGTATTCTTAATGGTACATAAGCAATTCCTGGTTTACAGTTGACAACTGTAAGAAATCATATTGAATGCATATACAACATGGTACTTAGATTTAGCACTAAGACAGATGACATATTGATTCATTGTAAATCCTACTTCCAAGTACTCTATTTCTTTAAGGTTATGACAAGGAGAAATACCTCTTCTTTAGGTCTTAGCAACAGTAATGTGAGTTATTGCAAGACTAAGCTAAAAAATATCCATACATTTTATGATGTCAGAAAGTACAGTTGTGTAATAAACTTACCATAACTGTAGATGTTCATCTGATCACTGCTGCAGTGGGTTTAGCTGTAAAGTTATATCCTGCATAGGATATAATAGCAAACCAGCTTCAAAACCTTCAGGGCACCTTTCACATGCCCAAATGATTAGGCAGCTTGAGATAAGCTGACAAAAAAGACATATTTGGGTGCCAAGCCGTGTAGAGCTTTCATGCCAACTGAGAGTGGGAGGTTAAGCCATGAGAGGGCATTGCGAAAAACAACAAAAAACAAATGTCCAAACCCTGGCATTAAAAAACACACTAAAAAACAATGGGGTGGTGGGAGCAGCTACTTTGGCAGTGACATTCAAATACCTATTGTTATGGTAAGCTTACTTACACAGCTATACTATGTTCATTATATTGCTCACTGCCACAGTAATCTAAACTATATGGGTAGATTACCATAACTTATAACAACTGGCAAGTAGGAGGGTATGGGTCTAGGAGTTTCCAAAAAACACCAAATGCTCGAAGAAGCAAAAAGGAAGGAAACCAACACTAAGATGATTATAACTCCATTTAATTGCCCATTCTGGTACCTCGGCAATTCGCCTTCAGTGGAACAATTTAAGATATATTAACATCCTGTATAAATAGTCACATAAATTAACTCATCAGCCTTAATTGGCTGTAATTACATTTACTTAAAGTGCAAATGCATAAACAGTACTAATGTACTATTCAGTTCAGCATATAGTTTATTAGTTTGCTTTACTAAGTAATTGATATTTAACATTTTGTAATATATATTTGATATGTGTGGGTATATTAGTACTGTTTATGCATTTGCACTTTAAGTAAATGTAATTACAGCCAATTAAGGCTGATGAGTTAATTTATGTGACTATTTATACAGGATGTTAGTATATCTTAAATTGTTCCACTGAAGGCGAATTGCCGAGGTACCAGAATGGGCTATTAAATGGAGTTATAATCATCCTAGTGTTGGTTTCCTTCCTTTTTGCTTCTTCGAGCATTTGGTGTTTTTTGGAATTGATTCATTACTTGAATTGGTGTTTATGTTATTAAGGGTCTAGGAGTCCCTGGCCTAGACCTAGAGAAGGAATTTAGCATGCAATCCTCTGTAAAAGTATTTACAGAGGTCCAAGTTACTGCTTATAGAACAGTTTTAAAGTCCAACTCTTTCCAAAAAGCCATAGATGAGGCCAAGGCCCTGATAGAGTGTGCTTGACCCATGCCTGGAATTGTTTTGTTGTGATGGTAGCGAAATAAGGGAGTAGCCTGAGGCAACTATTTGGAAATAGCCTAGTTTGGCATAGGTTGTCCCTTCATCTTACTTCCACAAGAAATTAACACCTGATGAGATGTTCTGAAAGATTTTATTCTGTCAAGATAGTACCTTAGCTGCCTGTGGACAAGCAAGGTTCAAAGTATCCTTTCTACCCAAATTTGGGGTTCAGAGAAGAACACAGGGAGTTGAATAGTTTGGTTTAAAGTAAACTCAAATACCTCGTTAGACATACAGAAGGATTAGTTCTCAAAGAAACCCTGCCTCTGTGGAAAACAAGATAAGACTGACCCATCAGAACTGCTTGCAACTCAGATAGCCTTCTTACAAAGGTCAGAGCAATCAGTAACAGTGTTTTCTTTGTTAAGAACCTCAAGTCAGCCTGATGAGCCGGTTCAAATGGAACAAGAGTTAGCTTCTATAACACAAAATTAAGATCCCAAGGATAGGCCACTGGTTTTCTTGGAGGTCTGTTATGCATAACCCTTTCAAAAACATGTTGGCATGAGAATGCTTTGAAAGAGAGTGATCCATGGGCAGTTCTGGTTATGTTGTTGTCACCAATTAGTAAACCTTTTCCACTTGCTTATGTATAATTTTCGAGCAGCATGCTTTATTGCTTCCATTAGTACTTGCTGCACATCTTCAGTAAAAAGGTGCCTAAAATGCTTTAAAACCCTAAAATTCGGGTCTATATTAGAACACCGAAGTCCTAAAACCTCAAATGTTCTAACATCGACCCCTATTCAGCAAACACTGAAAATAGCGAAGCTACAGAACACCGAATTTTTTCCTAGGGAAAGAATTTGGTTGGCCTTTTCTGTCGCTTCGCTATTTTCAGCACTGTGGTGGAAAGTTACGGGTCGGGTTCAGGTAAGTGTGTGATTGTGTGGACGTGAGGGTTAGGACACGGGTTAGGTGAGTTAGGGTTAGGGCGTGGGTCAGGTAAGTGTGCGATTGTGACGGACATTAGGGTTAGGGCGGGGTAGGTGAGTTAGGGTTAGGGCGCGGGTGAGGTGAGTGTGCGATAGTGATGGACCTTAGGGTTAGGGTTTGGTTTAAGGTAAGTGGATAGATAGCAATGTATGTACAGTTTAGTGTAAGGTTAGATGTAGGATTTTAAGTGTATGTGTGTGGATTGCTGTTTTTTTTGGTGTGCTTGTGTTGTGTATATGTGTTTTGGAAAAGCGAATATTTTCCCTGGGAAAAATTTCGCTGTTCTGCTTGTTCGATATTTTAAGTGTTTGCTGAATAGGGGTCAATATTAGAACATTCAAAGTTTTAAAACTGTGGTGTTGTAATATAGACCCTAAAATTCTGGTAGTCAGTTGCAACTGTTTGAGCTCAGAATGCATCGAATATCCCTGTTCTTGTGTTAGCAGATCCAGTAAGTGAAGAAGCTTGTGATAATTGCCCCTGACCAAAAGAAAGGAGAACTACTGTTGCCTGAGCCAGAGCGGAGTCACCACAATATCTACTGTGATTTTTTTTCTAAATCTTCAGAAGTACCCTGAATATCAGTGGAAAAACATACAGGAACATTCCTGTGTAAGGAAAAGAAAAGACATCGGTCTTCCAGGCCTTTTTGCATTGAGTCCTGGAGCATATTTTTGTCATATGATTGCTCAGAGAGGAGGCAAAAAGGTCTACTTGAGGAACTCCCCACAGATGGAACAAATCTTGGAAGATCCTAATCTAGTTTTCATCCATGATGGTCTGCCTTTGTACTGCTCAGCTTGCCTTCCCCACAATTTTGTTCTGACAGAATGGAGGATGCCTGTAGAGTGCCATTGTGCTGTAAAGCTATATCCCATGAAAACATGCCTAGTATACATAGGGGATAAGATTGGTTCCCCCTTGCTTATGTACCACATTACTGTGATATTGTCTGTAACGACTTGAAGTGGTCCTGCAAACCAGAGGTTATTCAGAGAGTTGAGTGCCATGATAAGAAGAAGCATCTCTTTTATGTTTATGTGCTTGTGCCTGTCCCAGATACCGTGCACTCTTATTCCCCTTAATACTGTTTCCCAAGCAAAATCCAGTGACTCTCTGGTGACTGCTTTGGAGCAGGAAGGGAGAAGTGGAGACTTGGATTCTGGGATATTTGATGTCAGCACCTAGTGATTTGTCTTCTCACAAATCCCAGAACTGGAATCTGAAAAGATAATGGGAGTTGGTGCGAAGACTAGAGAGACTTCAGATCACATTGTATCTTTCTCATGTGGAGTCTTGCCAGGGGTATCATGAGAATCATAGATGCCGTGAGACTCAGAATCCTGTGGTATTTCCTCACAGCAACCAAAGTCTGTGTAAATACCTCTGGAATAGATCTAAATACAGACCTATTTTTTTCCCTGTGAAATAAAAGCTCTTTGCACCGAGGTGTCTAACAAATACCCAGAAACACAATTCTGCATTACAGAATCAAAAAAGTCTTTTGAATGTTCTCTTTGAATCCCAGCCTGCATAGGAGATCTCTCAAACAAGTGAGGTATTTCAGACACTTTGAAATAGATTCCAAAATGATAAGCAAATCATCTAAATATGGAAACATTTGGATACCCTGTAGGACCTAGACAGTTTGTGAATACCCTTGGAGCAGTGGATAACTCAAAGGGTAATGCAGATATTTGATAATGTGATTCAGACACATAAAATCTTAACAAACATCTGAAATCTGGATGAATAGGAATGTGCAAAAAAGCACCTTTTAAATCTAAGGTTAAGAAAAAATCAAACGAGGAAGAAGGGCTAACAGGTTGTTAAATAAAAGCATGTCGGACGTGGGCATTATCATATACTGGTTTAGGAAAGAAAGTCCAGAAGTCTTCTCCAAACATTATCTTTCCTTGGCACCAAAATATTCCTGAATAATAACCTTTTCCCAAACAGGAAGGAGGAACTGTTTCTATTATTCCCCCCCCCCCCCAAGACAGCATTTGCTATGGAGCAGGAAAGAACAGTGAGGTTTGGTCTGGTGGATATGGAATAAAAATATGTTTCAAAGGAGAGAAATGGAGTTTCAGACTGTCTACTCACCAGCATGTCACTAAGACTGTTTATTTTGTTTCTTGACATTTTATAGAAGGAGGGATGAAACTGTGTATCAATTTACAGTGGATTTTTTTAGTGCCAACCACAAAGAGTAAATGAATACATCCACAGGCACTATTACTCCGCATGCATCTACCAATTCTTTGAGCTTATGATCACTCAGAAAAAAAATGGACATCACTTTCTCCACACAGAAGGCTCTCCAGCTGAGTCGCTGGGAGAACCAAAACTCTGGAAGGCAATATGTTGGCAGTGGATTTTTACAGTGCCAGAAGTCCAAAATGGCAACCATCAAAGGCGATGCCATTCCGCGTAGTCTGCATGTCTTTTCGCGTCACTCCAATGGACACATGGACATACAGACTCCACACAGAAGGCTCTCAGCGCAAGTCGAGCCAACAATGTTAACTGCTGCACCACGAAATAACTGTAAAACTCTCTTTTTCTAGCCTGTTAATTCTTTATTTTAGTAATCAAACATTTTATACTATTACAAAACACATCAATCAATGATATATTATTTAGGGATACTTACTTATCTTTAACATTGTTTTGCAAGAATCACTGTGATTTCATTCTGCAGCCATAAATGAGTTATTGCATTATAAATCAAGCATTTCTTCATCCTTTGTGAGCAAAAGATTAACAATGTTTAAAATTATCTTAATGTCAGGGATTTTGTATATTCTTCTCACAGTTTCATTTTTTTTCACTTCCCCCTTCTTTAATAAAGAAATGATGCAAACAATTGAATGAATGTCTTTAGTATCCTCACAAATCTCAATTTGCATTCCAGAATCACTCACATTTAGGACAAGCAATACTTTTTCAACTTTTTTTATGACTCAGCATTCAAAAAGAAGTTTTTTTTTTAAGGGAGTCGTTGCATGATTCCCCACTGAAATGTATTCAAGCTCAACATCCATCAGAAAGTCAAAAATCCCCATCAACAGAAAATAAAGTTCATCCCTGTCCATATTCAAATGCAACTTGGATTTATGGAAAGGAAACAGAAAATGTATCTCAGGACTGCCTCCTGTACCACTAATGGGCAGAAGAGGTAGTTCCTGAATGCTTTATCTCATGCATAGGCCCCCTAAAATCATCTGTGGTATGATTTCAGTTATTCTCATTAGGGGTAATATATAATTATTACCCATGGGATGAGTAAGGCCAATCTCTAACCAAATGGGATAGGTTAATTTGAGCACAAAGGGGAAATTGACTAGGCTTAAAATGACTCACAAGGCAGCTAGCCTAGTACTTACATATGAACATATGAACTTATAAGCATTTTGAATGATAAAGGGTTGACATCACTTAGTACTATGATGATTTGGCTTTGTTTTATTTCTTAAGTATGCTCAACTGAATCAGATGAAAAGCATTTCAAAGAAGTTTCCTTAATAGATCAGAGCACATTGACTGCACTAAATAGATTTCAGACAAGAGCATATTCTCCATGTTTTATTTTAAATAATGTCAGTTATTATTAATTTTCATTAATGATATGTTAATTTGTGCTATGCCCAAGCCTGATATATCTCATCAGAATAGTAGAATAAACTCAGGAGCCTGGGAGATGAACCATTTACAGGCAGACTGCCTCCATAGCCTGTCTCCATTAGAGACATAGGTTCCAAACCAGAAGTGAATTTCCCATTCACCATCCAATTGTCCAAGTTACACTTGAATTAGGCTAGGGAGGAATTTTGCTTCACATGGATGGGGAGTCTTTTCCAGAGAAGGGGTAGCCTCTGAGATACATACTTATCTTTCCAGAATGTCCTATTTATATCAGAGACAAGGCTTTAGAATGGATTCTGCTAGTGCTGTTTGTTTTGCAGATATGCAGGAGGTCCATCATGCTGTGGTTCAAGAATGCCTTGTACTACCGGCTTACATTTTCCCTCAATAGCCTGTAGGAGACAGAATACTGGGATAGTCCCTTGAGGCGGTTTGCATAGGACATGTTACTTATGCCTTGTATACTTTTAGTGAGAAACCTCTGTGGGTATTCCAGCTGTTGGATGTGCCTGATTAGGTACATACCAAAGGGAGCATTGTACTCAATGATAGGTTTAATGAATGCCAAATACAGTGAAACAATGACTTCCTTGGACCTATATGCCATACCTTTGTTTATATGTTAAACAACGTAGAATGATTTCCTCACTACTGTAGACATGTAATGGTCAAAGGCTAGATTACTGTCTATGTGTGTGAAGTCCCTGACTACTGGGTCAATTTTTAGGGAGTTGTTGCCAATATAAGAGTTACCAGGGTTGGATGACTTCCCAAAGGATACTATTATGCATTTCTTGGCATTTAGTTTTAGTCCATGGCTATGGCAACAACATTTGTGTCGATCAGTGATTCAGTGACAGCTGCTAATTTGCAATCATCTGCAAATATAGTCAGCTAGAGGCCTTTGGTGTTGGTCTTGTCTTCAGAAAAATAGTAGATGACAAAAGGACCAGTCCCAACATTAATCCCTAAGGGACTCCACTTGTGACTGGCCTCTTTGTAGAGGTGGGTTCTCCAATTCTAACATCCTGGGTCCTATCTGTGAGCCAGCTGGCTATCCACTAGCTAACTTAAGGGTTTACACCTAACCTCTTGACTCTGTCAACAATGCTTGAGTTGGGTATTATATAAAATCCCTTGGCCAAGTAAAAGTAGGCAGCATGAACTCTTTTTCCGTTTTCCATTGCTTTAGTGACCTTCTCAAACAAGTCCAACAAGATAATTAAGCATGACCTGCCATTGATGAAACTAAACTGATTTGGGTGCAGTGTCCAGAGGTTTCCTATGTCATTATCGATCATTTCCATGATAATTTTTTTCATGGCTGTGCATATGAGACTTAGTGAGACTTATGAGTCTATAGTTTTTGGGTTCTGTATATGAACCACCTTTGCGCAGAGGGATGATAGTTGCTGTTCCCCATTCATAAGGTACAAAGTCTGTTTGGAGGCTACAGTTAAATAGTAATTACAGAGAGCCTGATGGGTCATGCTTCATGTTATTTAGAAAGCAGCCCGGGATACTGTCTAGGTCCATTGATACAGTGTTCTTGGTGTAGGAGAGAGCACTGAGGATCTATTCCCTGGTGAGAGTAGAGGGAGTTATATTTGATTATGTTTCCTGAGTGAAGGCTGAAGGGGGACAGATGGATAAAGTAAGAGGTGAATTTGTCTGCCAGTAGGTTTGCTATATTGTCTGGCTCAATATTGTGGTCTCATTTTTATATCACAAAAAGCTGGAATTTTAACAGGGGTGTGTAAACTTTTTATATCCAATGTAGATGAGAAAATGGACCGATCCCAGCATCAGAGGGACTCTACTTGTGACTGGCTTATCCACTGGCCATTAACAATGAGCTCTGCACACAAGTGTGTGTATTGCCTTTGAGGTTGTGGACATACCTAAGAAATGCCTTGTGGTTGTCCTTGGCCTGGGATGGCAAATTTACCTCAGATTTGGTTTTGGTAGACTTTATTTCTCCTATGAGTTGTTTGTTTAGTTTAATGAGAGTGCTTTTATCCTGCCAGTTGCTACACCTCCTAATTTTTGCGTTTCTTGTTATGCTGTAGTGTGACCAGGTTGTCAGTCTTGTAGATTTAAGACTCTCTCCTGGTATTAACTTATAGCCATCTCCTCTATCAAATTTCAGAATTTTTGAGTGCCACTGACCTAATAATCTGTAACCATACTATTGTAATTCATGGAACAGAAGAAGTATCCCCTCTTCCCCCTCAAAAATACTCTTCCCAGTTCATAGAAGGAAACATAGTTGGCACTCCTGCTATTAACTTACAAGTTGGTGTGTGATCTCATATAACTATGGATGCTAGTGTCTCAGACATATCTCCTATTTACACCAGTATACACAGCTACATATCCCACCCTTTGCCATTTGTGTACATGCTGAAAAAGGCTGCTTGCTTCACATAACACTGTGGCATGTCCTATGCCAGTGATGGCAAACCTATGACACGTGTCAAAGGTGACACACCATGACATTTTGGGTGACACACCAGTGTTTACCAACAACTGAGTTACCAAAGAAACTGCTTTTGCATTTGTTGCTTGTGTGAAGTGCATTGAATTATTTGTGCCAGGAGCCAGTTCAACAACACTGCTGGGGAGGTAAGGAAGTAATTAAACTCAAAGACTATTCCTGTATACTTTCTTGACCGAGTCTGAAAAGGGCAGTGCTGACATTGTTTTCTTTTCATGGTTACACTTCTGCAAAGGGGCAAGTAGTCTGCACTTCTAGGAGTGTGCTGTTTTACATTCCTCTTAACTATCCCTCTTAATCTCTCCTAAAACTGGCAACGTTTTACACTTAATAAATGACAATAATTAGATTTATAGACTCATTTTACTTCATCAAATATATATTAACTCACGTTAATTTTTTTTTCTGTCAGTGTCTCAAAGTAATACTACTAGTAGTTTAAAACTGTTAATGTCTCCTATTTTTAGATTTGTCTCTAATTCTGTTGAGATTTATCCCTGATGTATTGAGAGCCATGGTGTTTTATTTATTTTTATTTATTTGTTTAATTTATTTCGTTTTATTTTTTTGTTGGGAGGTGACACACAAGCAGAGTCAAGTTCGGCATTTTTTGAACTTCTGACACGCCGAACCCAAAAGGTTCACCATGACTGTCCTATGCCAAAGTGCACAGCTCTCAGCCTCCATTGTATACTGTGTGTTATGGATGTTTATGTCCATTGCAATATGTTTCTTTGCATTACTATCGTGGTATTTGATGGCCCTGCATGTTGCATTCCATTATCCTGTTGACTTATTCTTCTTTCATTGAGCCAGTGTTCAATTAATCTGCATAACCTGACATTCTCTGCCTTGTCAATTCCAAGAATTGTGGATCTTTCCTTACCCCGGGCCTTCTGTTCACACATCTGGGTATATCTGGTCATGAGATCATGCTCTGGTGATGACTCTGCCTATAGTTTTCTTGTTTTTTTTTTTTTCACAGTTCCAGGACCTCACTTTTTCAGTGGCGTTTGTAAATTCTCTTCATGTTTGATTTTCTCACATATATCCCCCAAAAGACATGGACTTGACTTGTTACTTTAAATTGTCCATATGTACTGAAACAGTTCACTTATCTGGCTAACAAATAAGTACATCAAAATCCTGTTTAATGGTTGAGTCTCTGTTTTTCTAATTAGTTTAATATATACGTTTGGGCTGCTATGACAGCTGTGTTAGACTGTTATTCTTCTAAATTGCCATTTCCCTCTGCATGAGTGGATAGATGGTTTCTCTTGCACATGAAATAGCAGAACTCATGCAGTTGTTGCCTTCTGTTCCCATTGTTATAGATTTGCAGGTACTTTCAAATGGTTTCATTTTTTTGTTTTCTCTGTAATGCTAAATTAACTTTTCTTTACTCTTATTTTTTGAGTTTAGGCATGGTACAACCTTTAGAGTTCCTCATTCATTATACTTCAGATTTTTGATTTGCATCTCTGGTGATTTACCTTTATGGCACATTTTTCATAGGCTTCCTCCCCCTCCCTTATTTATTGAGCTGCATTTAGCAAATTGTGAGGTGTATCATTTATGGCATTGTGCAATGCTACTCTGTTGTCTCTGAATATTGCCCCATTTACTTGTCTCTGAGATTTTTTTTTAAGGTCATAGGAATTACAGGGCAACATACGTGTACCATACTGTTCACACTAGGTATATTCAGCTTTGATTGTACTGCAATGAATGTGATCATAGACCTGGACTGAAATAAGTGGGTAATGCCAGGTACAGTTAAATAAAGATGAAAGCATGAAACTTGATAATGTTAAGGAAATAAAGTTTCTACTGCATTAATAATGTTAATGAAATAATGTTTCTAATGCATTAATAATGTTAAGGAAATAAAAATTTGTACTGCATTAATTGTGGAATTACAGCTGTATTGCAACACCGCCATTATATGAACTGTTCTTCAATAAAGACTGGAAATATATAGCATTCACTGCATGAAGTCACCCCTAATAAAGCTGTGTTGTGCAATATGTGTGTATTTTGAGCTGTTGGTCATGAAATCGAGTATAAGATCTGCTGTGAAGTAAAAACACAAAGAATATCATTAAGTGACTGAGGGTTAGCTAATAAAGAGTGTTCTGCTAAACTGTAGATGTGGAGCTGTACTGCAAGATATAATGCATTATGATATGTGTTCTGCACTAATATCTGGAGCAATAATAGGAATGCCTAGGGTAAGGGTATATTGTATATGTCAGGATTGTCTTGTATTAACCATTGCATTTCAGCCATATGCATTCCTGCTCTTAGGTATGCTGCTGCAGGCAAGTATGAAACTGTAATAGCTGTAGACTGCAAATATACCATCTGAAACTGTATATGGGTCAGGTAGCCAATCAGCATTCTGATATGGTTTTTACACATCACAGACATTCCCACTCAGTAGAAGTTTATTGTCTACACCTGCATTCCATGTATTAAGGTACAATTCACCTACTATCTCTGTCATGCATGGATCTCATGCATGTGTGTTCAAGTGTCACTGCAGTCTTGCATAACACTCTACCTCTATTACCAGGTCATATTTTGTTACCAGGTGAGCTCTAGGCACATATCAGTCAATCAATATTTAGCTGTAGCTCAGTTTGATAAATGATAGGTGTGATGTACATTTTGTCACACACAGACTGGGGTTCGAATCCAGTGACGAGTACTACAAAATATTATAGAAGCAGTTATGTATTAACACACAGGTAAATAAATAGCTGCAGTAGCCATTAGAACAGGTTAATATTTTGTGTTCAGATGTACCAGAGTGTTAACAGCATTGCTCAGCAATGTGATAAGACATCAAAAAATAAAGGCAACAAGTACAATACTAATAAAAGTTAATGCAATAAATAAAATGCATAATCTTGGTATGGCTGTATGCCTGGTGTGTCTGTGAATGTCTGCTGATAGTCTAACCCCATGCCTGTCATAATAGTCGTAAAGTCTCTGTACTGTGCACGATACATGTCTCTCAAGTGTCACGCTGTCACGGACTGTGATCACTGTTGCCTAATTCCTCAGTCACAGTTCTATCATGGACATGATTTATGTCAATTGCGCAGTCACACTACATTAGTCCACAGTTCACCTTGGTAGTCATATATGTCCCCTGACATGTGATATCCACTGTAGTTGTGTAACTGTAGGTGTTACAACTTGGCCCATGCTGTCCCATGGGGATAGCTTGAGATGTATGTACATGCTACAGAAACTATAGGGCACTTGTATACATAAGGTTGGGCAGACCTGTAGTATATATAAGAGTATTGTTGCAAGCAATATAGCCTATACTGGTATTGATGGACTGTATTTCTCTCTCCCCACCCCTTATATGCATCATTATATATTATTGTTATACATCGGTTATGGTTTACTATTAACAACTGTTGTTCTTAAAATGTTATGTTGGGTCTTGTGTTTTATTATGTATTACAATGGTTGCATACTACCATACCTTGTTGAATTACCTATTTTCTGGCCTTATGCCGTATCTGCTACTGGCATGCTGTTACTACACTGACTGTTATCTCACTTATTGTTGTGTTCCATATGCTATGCAATGTGATGTTACTGGGTTATTTGCAATGTTCTGGCATGCTGTTATAACTAATTAAATATTCTGGTCATTGCTAACCTATACACTTTGAAATACATCAACACCATAGCTCGACTGGGTAGGCTGTTTTCTGGCTCTTCTCCTACCCTACCTCAGCCTGCCATGGCATTGGGTCCCAGTGCACCTGGGACCTAACCTGGTTGCTGCCCCCCTCCGGTGGACCCTGCACCACCTATGGATGGAATCACCTCAGGGGACGGGGCCCATCCCCCTGGGAGTGGGCTTGGAGGGGGGTTGTCACCCTGCAATAGCTACCAGGGATGGTGCTCAGGATCATGAACTGTGGCTACGAGGATCACCTGCACCAGACTGAGGGCAGACTGGCCAACCTGGAGGGGAAAGGTGGCCCTAGCACCCAGCACAGCCAGTTTCAAGGCAGTGAAGGAGCAGTGTTGACTGCCCATGGGTGGGGAGCTCAGTCTCACTGCTGCCGTCTGGGGGCACATGACTCTGATTCCACAACACCCTCTCTGTCCAAGGTGTTTACCCCCTCATGTGTTACAGACCACCCCTGTATGCTGTCTTGTCTGTCTTATCTATTTGCAAATATAACCTCTCCTACCCAACTTACCTTGTCACACATACCTATATCCCTTCCCCAACATTTTACTCTCTCCTTGAAAAAAAAAGGGCATCTGTCTCAAAAAAAAATATCACCCCATACATAGCTCTCGATTTCACACCTGCATCCACTGGATACAATCATTACATGAATTAATTAACACAGTTATGTCACCCTCACCCCTCTCTCTAGGGTGTGAGGCTCCAAATTCCAAATTCACTACAACTTGCACAACTGTTCTGTAGAAGAAATGGAGTGCTATGTTCATAGGTTCATAGGTTCATAGGTAGGTACTAGGCTATTGGCCATAGGGCCTATATAAGCCTAACCAAACAGTACCCTGGCTTTTGCCACCAAAAAAAATTATTTTCCTGTGCCCCTGTCAAGCAGAGCCACGGAAGTGATCCCCGGGGTGAATTTCCAATCTCCCATCCAGTCATCAAGATTTTTCTTGAAAAGTGCTAATGAGGAGCTTTGTTTGATATAGATAGGTAGTTTGTTCCAGAGTATGGGAAGTCTCTGGGACAGGAATCTATCCCTCCAGCATGTTCTGTTTATTGTGGTGATAAGGTTTAGGTCCCTACAGTGTGTAGCTCAGAGGGATTGGGATTTCTTTAAGTGGAGCATGTCCAACAGCTCTGGGTTTGACATAGCTTTGTATGTTAGGCAGAGATCACCTCTAAGTAGGCGATATGTGACAGTGTAAAGCTGGAGTTTTTTGAGACGGTCTGCGTAGGGCATCTTTTTGAGGCCAGTAATCCTCTTTGTGAGGTATTTCTGTGGCCTTTCCAGATGTTGTAGATGTCTTGTGAGGTACATACCAAAAGGGGCATTGTACTCTATAATGGATCTGATGAGTGTTGAGTAGAGGGGAACACTGACCTCTTTTTTCCTGAATGAGAAACCTTTTGTGATGAGGTGTGCCACATAGAAGAATTTCCTCGACTACTGTGGCGATGTGATTATGAAAGGAGAGATTACTGTCTACCTGTGTCCCAAGGTCTCTTATCACACTTTTGGTGTTAAGTAGACTACCGCCTATGTGGTAGTTCATGGGTACAGAGTTTTTACCAAAAGAGATGACAATGCACTTTTTGGCATTGAGCTTGAGGCCATGGCTTTGACACCAGGCATCTGTCTCAGTCAGGCACTTTTGCAGGATGTCCACATCATTAGGAGTTTTGATTATGGCTCCTAGTTTGCAGTCATCTGCAAACTTTGTTAGCAAAGACCTTCTGTGTTAGCCTGTACTTCAGAGAAGTAGATACCAAACAGGAGAGGACCTAGGACTAAACCCTGTGGTACTCCTCTTGTCACTGGTCTAAAGTTGGATTTAGAGTCTGCTACTTTTACAGTGTGGGTTCTGTTAGTGAGCCAATTGGCGACCCATCTTGTGACATAGGGATTTATACCTAGTTTAGTGAGTTTATCTATAATTCCAGAGTGGGGGATGGTGTCAAAAACCTTGGCGTGATCTAGATAGGCTGTGTGAACCACCTTACCCTCATCTACAGCTTTGGTGAGCACTTCAAAGAAGTCTATCAGGTTTAGGAGACATGATCTGCCTTTTACAAACCATAACTGGGTAGGGTCCAGAGTTTGGAGATTACCAATGTCATTGTTTATAAGTTCCATGATGATACATTCCATAGCCTTGCAGACCAGGCTCATCAGGCTAATGGGACAATAGTTCCCAGGGTACGTGGTGGCTCCCCCTTTGTGGAGTGGGATAACCATTGCTGTGCGCCATTCAGTGGGCACAAAGCCTGAGGTGAGACTATGACTGAACATGGTACTTAGGTGGGGTGCCAGTTCGTTCTGTAGTTCATGTAGAACGCAGCCTGGGATGTTGTCAGGTCCCATGGATGCTGTGTTCTTGGCTCTGGAGAGTGTATTTGTTACCTGTGCAGCCGTGATTACAAGAACTTTGCATTCTTCCAGTATAGAGATGAGCCCTTTATGGGATGAGAGAGGGGTAAAGTTAGCACTGAATCTGTCTGCCAGGATGTTGGCAATATCAGTTGGTATATATTTAGTGCCATTGTGCTGTAACTCAGAGCAGATCCGAGTGTTGCCATTGAGATTTTTGACATAGCTATAGAATGCTTTGTGGTTGTCTTTAGAATCAATGGTGATTTTGTTTTCGTAACTAGCTTTGGAGGATTTTATGAGGGATCTCAGCTTCTTAATGAGGCTGACCACAGAGTTCTTCCAATCATGAAAATGTACTCTTTTTTGCAACAGTTTCTTTCTTCTGTTGTAGAGTTTGTTTATGGCAGGGGACCACCAGATTGGCTTCCTTTTTTTGGAGGATAGCATCTTGGTTCTGTTAGGGATTGCACGATCCATGCACTCATGTAAGTGCTTATAAAGTGCATTTGTATAGGATTCAGCAGTCGTACCTCTATTGTCCGTCAGCATGGGTGTCATGAAGTTTGCCACTTCTGTCTTAAAAAGCGTGAAGTTAACTTTGGAGAAATGTTTTACAGTGGTTTCCCTAATGGGAGGTGGGGGTGAGATGTAGATGTCTAGGTTGATTTGCTTGTGGTCAGATCTGACCAATGAGGAAATTACCTCTGGTGTGGAACACCGGTTGCCCATGTTGGTAATGACCAGGTCTAGGATATTGCTGACCCTGGTGGGGGTGTGGATAAGTTGATCCAAGGTGTTGGAATTTATGAATTCCAAAAATGTTGAGCACAAGATTTGGTACATGAGTAGTTTTCCCAGTTATGGTGGAGTAGTTGAAATCACCCATTATTAGGGTGTTAGGTTGTACCCTAATATTTTCCAGTGTATCAAGAAATGAGGAGTGTGAATCCTGGAGCATGGTGGGGGATATGTAGCAAGCTACAATTTGGATTGCGATCTTGCTCAGAGTTAGTTGCACTTGGATAATCTCAGATGCATTATACTGAGCAACTAGCCTGAAGGTGTGGATATCCTTAATGAATATGGACACGCCTCTGCCTTTAGTGCTTCGGTCCAGGTTAGGTGGCCGAAAGATGTGGTATCAATTATAGCCTGGTAATGCAGGGGTACTCTCCGGAGCCTTGAACCAGGTCTCTGTCACTGCACAGATGTCGATGTTCTCCATTTTAAGGAGTGCCTCGAGTGAGTGCATTTTGAGGTTTAGACTTCTAGCATTAAGTAGCATTACCCCCAGATTTTGCTTGCTTGTGCCTGTTACGGTGGTGAATTTGTCATTTGAATCTTGCCTAAAAAGACACTATAGGGTTGGCAAGAGCCTTAGCCAGTATCCAGAATCCAAAGGGCGACAGGTGCAGGCCATCTCTGGCAAAGCATCATGGTTTTTCGATCATGTCATCCCAGGCATACAGATACTGGATCCCCTTAGAATGATACCAGAAGCTTAGCCAGTTGTTGAAGTCAATCATTTTGTCCTTGTAATGTGGCATCATTCTGGGTGATGGCAGGATGCTTCTCAGGGCTAGGGTCATACCTGCCTGGGCTAGAAGATCGGACAGCTCCTCCATGTCTCTTTTCATGTAGTCCAGGGAGATATGTCTCAGGTCATTCACACCAATATGGACGATGACAGAGTCATATTTGTACTTGTTGTGGAGTGACCTGAGTGCATGCGTTATGTGGCGGATCCTGGCACCTGACAGGCAGCTGACAGTAACTTTCTCCTTGTTTAGCCTGGTGAGTGGAACATCAGTGTGCCTGACTATAGAGTCACCTATGACTAGAGTGTTGGGTACGTTGTTATGCCTTAAGGGCTGTGGTTGAGTGGCACATTGAGTTTGTGGGCTATGTGTCATTTGGGTTGTGTTGGGGGGTGGAGGTTGCTTGTGTTTCTGCTTTGAAGGTCCCTGTTGCTTGGGTAGATTTTTTCTGAGAGCCTCCACAAATGTAGGTGTGTGTTTTGTGTTTCTTTGTGTGTATGTTTTGGTGGTGTAGGTTTTGAGGGACTATGTGATGAGTGTGGTGTGGTGCAAGTGTTTACCTTCTCCTCTTGACTGTCTAGTCCAGTCTTTGGTGAAGAGAGCTTTGCTTCCAGTTTGGCTATATAAGCGCATCTCTCACAATTTGTAGTGTTGGCTGGTAGGAGGAGAGGGTTGTCTGTGTACATGAGGCAATTGCTGCATTGCCCCAAGATGCCCAGATTCATCATGTAGACAGGAGAAAACACTGGGAACTCATCCTTAGACATGCCTGGATAGGTGTTTATTTATTAAGTACTAAAAACTCTTTTCATCTAGACAAGTGAAGAAAGTTGAGTGCTGTAGTAATTTGTAGCTTATTTAGTGCTTACAATGAGTTCTGAACAAGTGCTGAGCTCAAAGAAACAGCAAATCTGTATCTGGACTAGACAACTTACAGGAAAGGAAGGAAACAAGCTTAGAAATGTTTTATTTTTTTTTTTTGTAAAGTGGAAAGGGGAAAGGAGGAGCAGAAATTAACTAGGTTCAAATGTTCTCCTTGGATTAGCTAGAATGAGGTAATGACACTAGACTGGGAGAAGTGTCTCAGATCAAATTTACAGTAGGGGTGGGCAAAACTCATCCTATACATCCCTACCTGCCTTTCAGTATGTTTTCTCCTACTTGCCCCCAGTTCACCACTTTCCTATCACCCCTTTTTTTTAAATTAGCATAGGTTTCTGTGGAATGGCACACAATCCCACTTAAAACTGCCTTAATCACCTTTTCTGTTTCTGACACTGTTAGGCACACCTACAAAGTAATCACCCCTGCTAAGTCTCAGACCTGGGACTCTGTCAACTAAAGCATAATGCATTAGTCCACTAGGCCACTCAGCTCTGAAGTAAACCAGGTGTTTCCATAAACATATCCTGATTTCCACTGACATACTGCTTGTACATATCGTGAAAATTGACAGTATACTTGGCATTGTGATGCAGACACCAAACCAGTACACAGCCAAATAAATAATGATGGATGCACATGAGGCCTAGGATAGCAGGTATAGCTGTCAACTGCACAGATTGTTGCAAAATGTCCACAGTTGTGCCATCTACTTTTAGCACAATGTTCACTGTGTGCTGAAATGCTGGAAAGTCAGTACAGATTGAGGTTAGAAATTCATGACAGACAGTTCAGTGTCACATGACGTACCCATCTGAACACACGTGCTTATGCCAATCCTGTGTAACACACTGTATGCTTGCACATATATCTTGCAAATACACCTGCTGTAGTACTGACTCAGTAGCTCAGTTTATTAAATTCCTAGCATGCTGTACATTTTACCACACATAGTCCTAGGTTCGAATCCAGTGTGTTGCACTTCAATGACATGCTTGTGAATACAGCAAATAATGACTGAGTCATGCAATTTTAAGCAGAACAGGTTGCTGCTACTGCATTCATTGCTACCCATGTTAACACATCAAAGGCCTGTAGGTAGGGACACACTGCACAAATATGTATAGGCTTCCTAAATGTCTCTTATCACTCTGTGAATGGCACTAGTACATAACATATGTACCTTAAGCACATGCCTCAACTGGACTGTTATGGTTACCCTCACCCTGGCTCTGCTGTAACAACAGAGCTGACACTGCTCCATCACTGACACATACAGCTTGCTGCCCTCCAATGCGTTTACACTCCCCAGTATCACTCCTGGGCAAAACGCAGCAGCTGCAGCCTGCAACATATGCAGCAGCATGTTCAGCTACTTGCTACAGACCTACCATAACTCACGACCTCCTAGAACAAGGGATCCACCCAACACCCATACATAAAGGGGTGGGGCTCAAAGGACAAGCAACAGGGACATGTGTCAGTCTTCCCCTACAAACATACACATTTGATAGACCAGTAGCTACTGCAGCAGCATGCATATACTGATGCATATGACATATGACACTCACATCTGTCTTCCCCCTTACTGACCTCAACCCACATTCTTTAACACTGAACTGCCACATATTCAGAAAGTCATTTCACAATGGCCAGACATAGCATGAAAAACTGTGGACATATCACATATATCCCAACAGTGGACAGTATTTTTACCTACCCTCTGAAATGCTGTAGTCTCCACACTTCGATAATGTCCATCTCACAGACTAGGAAAGGGGCCAAGGCCTACATGGAGACCTTAAATATAGCACTGTTGTGCCATGCCATTGGCTAATGAAAGTGCAACCCAGCTGTTCTGGATGCATTTAGCAAGTCTGAGCCATGGATTGGTGAACAGGCAATCACCTGTTAATGAGCATTACCTACAAAAGGCAAGCAACTGCCTATGGTAAACAGGTCTGTGACTTGCTTTACTAAGACAGACTGCAATTATAGAAGCATCTTTCCTCAGGATTTCTGCACAAAAAGGAGTACAGCACTCTACCAGCTATGTACTAGAAGTCCCCCTTTAATGGGACATAGATGGGAGGATGCAGTTATAGGGAACAGGGATTACAACAGTAGGCCTGTAGTACATCTCTGGGAATGACATGTTGGTGATAATCCGCTATCCAGCACCTACAGGCATGCCTTTCAAATCTGCCTGCTGTGATGTACATCGCAGCTCTGGCCCTCTCACTCCCTCCTACAATCGTTGGCTCCTGTACAAATGCTACTGGATTGTGTGTTAGACAATAGTGACAGTACATAATGGTGGACATAGCTGGCATATCACGTGATGTACTGTCATTCAGCTCCTCTCAGTCTGTGAATGTCACACAGGAACAGTACAAACATTGTACAGGTGTCCCTGACTGTCCCTGATGTACTCTGGCTAGCTACTGTTTAGTCGACATTCGTATCTCATCACTTGAAAGCTTTGACTAGCACACCTAGAGACCCCCTACAGCAGGACTTCAGGTCATAGCCAGTAGTATTGGGGGAACACATGCCCAACCTCAATGACAGAGTCTACATAGTGATCATACAAATTAAGGGAATGAATACAATCACAGATATTACTGTAGCATAACTGTTTCTGAGCTTTCTGGCGTGTGATTTCTCACATTCTGAGATCAACCATTAAGTACTGTCCAAGCGTTTTTCAGACATCCGCATGTTTCTGGCAAAGGGTCCACATATATCAGGCACAAGTACACATTCTGCAAACATCTGTGTACTGCAGAAGTTGGACACCTACAGAGAAGATACCCTACAGCATGTTTCCAGTGCTGTCATTGCATCACACGGATGTTGATGGACTGTCCCCATATACTTGTAGTAACACTCACCTATTTGCCCGACAGTGGCTGTATGACTTGGTACTGGGACATTGCCCATAGGGGGCACACCACAGTAAATGGCACTGATGGAAGTAGAGATATACAACACACTCCGTCACAGCACACAGGGCCATAACCAGTATTGCCACTATATTGCTGATAGCCACATACATACTGTGTTGATAGATGGCAGGGTATGATGTGGGAGTTAGTGGAGGATAGTGCAGTCCAATTTGGATGTGTAGGGTGTTTAAATAGTGGAGAGCAATGTATGTGGTCCTGTGATGTGTTCCCCTTCTTGTCTTTCAGAGAGGATGTATAGATGAAGGCACCTGCTGTTTTCAGCTGCGGAAAATTATGTGATCCTGGATGGCCTCAGACTGCATCACAACATACTGCTGTCCAGGAGTCGCCAGTATCATGAGCAATATGCTACACTGTGGGCTTACCTCATCACAGCAGTAAACCAAGTCAGTCTACAGGAAAGAAGCTACAAGCAGGTCTGACACCAGGCAACAGATATGATAAATGCTGCATGGCAAAGGGCCACTGCTGTGGCCAGGGACTGTGCTGCCACTGGTGGAGGGCCTGCAGCAGAACAACCACTCTCAGCCACAGAGGAATTCCTGGCAAACCTGGGATCAGCCATGAGCTCCCAAGCATCCATCACCCCATACATTGTGGAGGTGGGTGCCACAGCTTTCACAGCAGAGGAGCCTCCTGTGTTCGTCACTGTAATACTGTATCAGTCATTGTGGCAGCCTCTGCATACCAGTACACAAATGTCAGGTCAATCTGCATAGAGGGTTATTTGTAGCACACACTTGTGCACACATACTCAGAATGTCAGGGATGTGGAGAGCATCACAGTTCCTACTGTACATGTTGATATACACACATTCTATCCTGTAGCAATGCCACATTTGTTTTTGCTGACAATACCTGTCCCTCACATTTCCATAGGTATGTCAGGTGTGGCTAGTAGACACATCTGATATGCTTAGCCAGAGTGCAATACTTGTATGTTCAGTTTCAGAGGGATTAACTGAAGTGCATTGAACTGGTAATCACAGTAGTATATTTGCAGGAGCTGTAACATAATTTCAACTTAGTTTTCTGAAGGTCTGTGCAGTCTGCCATACAGGGATCAATAGTACGGTCAAGATGGGTGTACTGTGTTTTAGGTGTAGGTCTATTACATACACTGACATATCACTTATCTCACAGGTGTATAGTAGTGGCAACATTAACATAGCTACAGTGCATGTTATAAAGGGCCTGTCTTGTCTGTGTATGTTGTAGTATGCTTGTGTGCTGTGCATAGCATCAGAAATACAATATGGTATGTATAATTCAGTTGTGGCACATCACCTGTATGTGTGTATGTATATAACCTGACATAGTAGTGCAGGGATTAATGTACTTATGTTGGCTTCCTCCTCAGAGGTGACCGTGGCGGTTGGAGTGTGTCCTCCTCACAACCTGATGTCAGTGTCTCATTGGACTCTGATGATGATGGTGGCCATAGTGAGACACAGGTGGGGTTGTTGGGGGGCTGAATTTGTCCCATGGCCATGGGTTGATATCCCACTTCATCCCCCATTATCCCCTCACACAGTCAGTATGCCCACACATACCCAGTCCCCCTGCAGCCACAGATATCAGACAGTCAGGGTGTAATGGCATCAAACAGGAGAGTGTGGCAACTATGGCATCAGTGAGTGTAGACAAAAGCCATAGCTAGAGAACTGGTAAGGTCCCACACAGGCAGATTGACAGAGGTGCTCGAAGGAGGACTGCTGCCCATCCACCACCTGTCACAGGAGTCACATCACAAGTGACTTGACACATGTTTTGGTCCATCATGGAGGCACAGGCATGTTCCAAATGCAACACCAGATGGATGCTCAGGATCATGGCTGCATTACTGTCTGATATCCATGACTCCCTCCACCACATTGGTGATGCCATGCATCATTTCACTGATGTAGTGGACAGATGGTGGGGTGAGAGATTGTCAGTCCTTGATAACACATTGTCTGTGCTAGAACATATGGTGGGAATAGGGCATCGGACACATGGCTGTAGGTCAGCCACAATATCCGCTGAGAGTCCATGTTGCCATGCACACTAATGCTCACATAGTGCCAGTAACTCCAGCACTACAGAAGGAAGGGTGCTGTCCCCTACCTATCTAGTTTTGCATACTATAGTGATAGGAACTTATTGCATGCGCCACAGAGCTTATGTGTTATGAGAATGTCTGCCAGTGCTTTTAAGCTGGATGACATCAGCAGCTGTTGACAGGAAGGCCACTGTTGTGGGGGATACTAGTCACAGGGCCATAAAATGTTTGATAATTGCACAGACATAGGCCTGATGGGCATGTCTATACTGCTGTATGGGGAACATCTATACACACACACACACACACACACACACACACACACACACACACACACACACACACACACACACACACACTGGCTGATGTGAGATTAAAACCCCTACCTACCTACTATTACACATTACAACTCCCAGTACTAGTTGCACGCGCCACCAGTTACAGTTGGTGTACAAGTGGCTGCAGCACTACATCACTCTACAACTTTATGTGTGTGTCTCTCTCTCTCTCTCTCTCTATATATATATATATATATATATATATATATATATATATATAGGTTTGCTATCAATATTTCGCCATGCAATTGCACGGCTATGAAGTATTCGAACAACATATGTTCGAATACTTCATAGTTCGGCAGGTTATGTGAGCGAACGTTATTATTGTGAATGACTTGTTACAATCTGCTGTTATACTAGCCACCATCTAGGTTACTCAGAGCTTTGTAATGTCCATAGATGTGGGCCCCTGTCCCTCCATTGTCTCTGGCTTTGTCCAGCTTTTTTGCAGTAACAAATACTGACATATATGGACAGTCTGTGGGACTCCTACCATAGGTGTACCTCACATGCAAAATTGTAGGCCAAGCCAGCTTTGAACCATAAACACCATCAACCATGGTAATGTACTTATCCCACTAAGCCACACCAGCTACCAGACAGTGATATTTATTTCCTGACACTATCAACCTTAGACATGCATAACACTTTGACACCTGAATATTGTGCAAATGGAACATGTCGCCAGGTTGATTGGGACAGACAGCCCTGGGATTGTGTGGTCTGCTGCTATAACCTTGCAAACATACTGTTACTGCAGTTGTATGGGAACGCAACTGTGTTGGGGGTAGGGGACTCTAGCATTAACAGTCATGCATCTGTCCTATTCCTGCACTGTTTGCCATTTTCCACACATACTGCAGTGGATTTTGCTGCCTTGTGGCTTACTGTATATTATGGGGCAGCCAGTATTGGACAGAGAATTCCTGTTGTCCCACATAGCTGTTAGTTGTCTGCAGGTAGCCCGGTAGCCCACTCTATTTCCTTGCATACATGCATCAGGTCCATACATACGCTAGCATACTCTAGTAACCCAGACATTTGTTGTAAAGGAGAGTGAATTACCTTGTGATTGCAACAATTGAGATAACAGTGCTTTAGGGCTGACTCTGTCAGTTGCACACAGTATACAGCCAATACATGGTAAGGTACAGGTTGTGTGGTGTGGCTGGCATCCTTTTTACTATGTGAGGTGAGTCCCTAGGACCCTAGGTTGTCAGTGCATGTGCCGTGTTATGCATTGCCTCTTTGCCAAGGCCAGGTCATACTGGGCACACCTATGTCTGCCTACAGGGACAGGCTCAGGGGGTTCCTCTTCCAAGTCCCTCTGTAGGGACCTTGGCACTGGTGGGCAGCTGTGTGTCCATTCCCTGTGATGATCCTGCCACAGCTGTTTCTGCAGGATCATATTGTGCAGCATGGCACATACTGTGAACATCTGTGCATATGTGGCATGAGAGTACTGCAGGGCTCCACCTGATATATCGAGGCAATGGAATAATGACTTGAATAGTCCAAACACATGGTCTATGATGTTCCTAGTTTGTGCATGTGCCTCATTATGGTGTTCTTCAGTAGGTGTGTATGCATTTCTGATGGGTGTCATCATCCATGGTTCCAGTGCATAGCCAGCATCCCCCAATAGATGACCATATGGGATGTCCCCCCTGGCAAGCATCTGGTACAGCTGTGATGTGTACCAGATATGGGAGTCATGATAACTGCCAGGGCTGCTGGCACACCCACTCATGATAATGCCCTAGGCATTGCACACAACCTGGCAGTTGATGGAGTGATACCCCTTGCAGTTGACATAGACTCTAGCCTCCTCACCAGGTGGTGCTTTGATGCATAAATAAGTGCAGTATATGGCACCCAGTACCTCAGTGTACTTGGTAGAAGAGATGCATACTGCTGGCCCTCTCCTCAGGGGTGTGGGGTAAATAAATGTGCTCACTGGTATGGGTTTACATGTCAGCCAGGAACTGGTGGAGTACCCTGGATGCAGATGCCTGTGGGACCCCATCATGTCCCCAGTTGGTCTTTGAAAAGTACCTATAAATAGTATTCTAAGGGTTACACATACCCTTGTTTCCACTGGGATGGGTTCACCTCTGTTGACTCTGGGTCTGAGTTAAGGGTGGCAGAGCTTGGTGAGTTCTTGTAGTAGGCCCCTGTCCACCCTGTAGTGCTCTACAATCTCCAGCTCATTTAGCTCATGGAAGGTTACTCTGGGCATGAACAATCTTCTTCTCAATCTAGGCCTATTATCAGCATCAGCATCAGCACTGACCTCAGCCTCTAGCACATACAGATGTAGCAGAGCAGCAGCAGCCCCTAGTATTCTGTCAGTTAAAATTCCCAAGTGTGTACTCCAATGTTGCAGATTGAAGAGTGTTTGCATACTTTATAGTGGTGTGCTGCAGATGTAGCCTTGTAGCCTATGTGCATGGCTAACTATGATGCATTCCACCTGCCAGGTATATCACTGAGGGGTTTGAATGGCCCATTGTCAGTGGAACAGGGCTTATCTGTCATTTATACATGATTGGCTTTCCCAGGGTAGTTCCTTTTTTTTAAATCCTTTCCCTGCTAAGCACTGCAGCACAGCAAGCAAACCAGCGGCACTGGTGTAAACAGTGCTCAGCAGTCTGGACACAACCCCATGCACGGGAACACTCAGCATAGCTTAAACCAGCTAAAACACATGCCTCGTAGTTAAACAAAGCTTAGCAGTACTAGACATACACCCCTGCTGAGCAGCACACAAATGGGTGACACACCACCTTTTATGTCAGCTACCTGTTCTACTGACACCAACAGGGTTCTGGGGCTACACAGGTTTTATCTGTGGACACAGTGGCCCATTTTTGCTATTCAGTAACCCCTGCTCATTTGCATACAGGTCCTTGCACATAACCTGGATGCTTTACTATTCCAGGGCCTGCGTCCTTAGCAACCACTGATATCTACCATTGTACATACTGCATGCAGGGTAGTATAATGTATTATTTTCATATGTCTTATTTTCATTTTATAAACATTTTTATATATATATATATATATATATATATATATATATTTTTTTTTTTTTTTTTTTTTTTTTTGCCTATCAGCATGTGATTGCTGCACACCATGCAAACTTAATATGGGCATTAAAAAAACTATTATTTTATGTTATTTTGCATTCGTTTTTGGACTCACAGGGTATAGTTTTGTACACATCTGTGCCTACAATGACATTTCTTATACTGAATACATTTTTATTGATTTTCAGAGAGATAAACATATATGCAGTATGTATATCAAATAAATATTTACATAGTCAAAGCTTAAAGGGGAGAAACAATTCTAAAAAACAAACAACACAAAACCAACTATTTACACAAGATGTCTATACTTGAAAAACTTTGTTTTCTTGACTGTATCTTTGAATAAGATTATAATTTATTACAGTCTTCTGTTTTTGGCATTTGATTTACTTTCTGCCAGGCAATGCTTAAGGAAGTAGGTTATTCTGTTCTTTCCTTGATTGTTTTCAATTCCAACTGCAAGACTGATAAAACCATGTTCTTGAAATGTTTAAAATTGGGAAGAGTTACAGCTTTCCAGTTCTGTGTAATATTTTTCCTTGTAATAGCAAGGCGAGTCCATAAAATTACATATTTTTGCCTTGGAACACAAGACAGCACAGGTGTATTCAACAAAACTAGAGATTTTGTAAGTTGGAAATTATCAGTGAACAGTGGCAGTAACAAATAGTTAATACTTTCCCAATATTGTTTAAGTAAATGGCATTCATAGAACATGTGTTGCCAATTAGCTATTGATTGTGATTTGCACCTCCAACATCTCTTTTCTTTATTATATATTAGTTCTAATTTCTGTGGTGTTAAGTATGTTCTATGTATAAATTGCCATGTGAAAAGTTGCCAATACAGTAATAAAGATTTTAGTTTTGGAGATGTAAGAATTAGTTTATCTTTATCACCTGGCATTTTACCATTAACTGTTTCATAGTATTTCCATATATTTTGTTTATTATGAACTCTTGTTTCTTTATTAATCTGTACAATACTGATAAAATTCCTTTCTCATTTGTGGGAAATTCCATCAGCGTTATTAACTGCTCTATGAACTTAGGAACCTTTTCCTGAACAGACGTCTGCATTATTGCCTGTTGGTTTAAAACTGTTTGTCTTAATCCCTGCAGTGTTAACCATATGTTATCTTCAAGGCTGAGCTCACTAATAGTATCCTCTATCGTTAGTACTTTATTAGCGTTTATCAACTGATGTTAGTGAATTAGACCGTTCTTACTAAGTGTTTTAAATGCTACTGAGTCCTGAGTTATAATAATATTTTGTGTATATGCTATTGTGAATATGAAAAAAACACCATGCTTTTATATTCGGATTTTTGTCTCCTACTGGGGCTTTTACAGCCCCTGTTCATTTTTCACATTTCTGTGCATGGATATTTTCTGTGTACACTTCTGACACTAACACAGCTTCTGCACAGATACTTATCAGCTTCCTGATTCACAAAACACCCTCATTTGCATGCATTTCACCTGCTTATGAGGTGATTTGCATGCCACAGATACCGCCTTGTACACACACTCGTGCACACCCCTCTGCTCTGTTTAAGGATCGCACAGCTGCTGGTTTCTTTGTTAGATCCGTGTCACTCTGTCTACACAGAAAATCACTCCATGTAGGCTTTATTGAATTCTCCCCTTTGTTTTTTTTTTTGTTTGTTTTTTTGCTGTGGTATTAAGATTTTACAGTGTTAAATCTATGTTTAGATTGCGTAGTAGGCGTATTTGTAGAAGTTCGTGATAAGATGAGGTAGAGATTATAGGTGTCAGAGTGATTGCAAGTATGCTGGTGGTAGTAATCGAAGAAGTACATAAAAGAAGAGTTAAGCATAATCTGTGATAATCAAAGTCTTGGAATAGGGTAGTTGCTGGGTTGGGAAAATGTGGATAGTGAGGAAGCAGGAGAGATGAGTAAAGGTGGTTTAAGACAAGGGTTATGACCTCTGAGGAGAAGGGTAATAATGAAGTTTAGGTACAAATAGGTATAACTGACTTTAACCAGAAGTAGTACAGGTGCAGAGCCAGTTAAAGTATCACTTTCATTCTGCTTTGACAATGTTTTTCTTTTCAGTAAGTTTTAGGTGGAGTAGGATGGAGTTCCATGGTTTGGTGACATGGTGAGAGTATAAATATTCACCAGCAAAGTTATTAGATATTGTTGTCACTAGGAGGGATTTATTATTAGATTGTAGAGTTCTTATGTGGTTGCAGTAGATTTCTTAGGGCTGGACCTTTGTCTGGGTAGAATATTAGGTTGTGAGTAAGGAAAGCTATTGTGGCAGTTCCATCCAAATTAGTTCCTTTAGTGTTAACTGTGAATTTAGCTATTTTGTGATAGAATTACTCCATTTTTGTTCTTAGGATAACGTTCAGATTTGTGAAAATATGTGATGCATATAAGAGGGAAGGAAAGAGATAGGTTTTAGCTTTAGATTTTCTAGCGTTACCAGTGAGAAATTGTTTGGTCCTGTAGAGAGAACCTAACTTTTTATATATTTTTTTATTGCTTTGTGAAGGTCTTGCTTGTGTCTCAGACTGTCATCTAGTAAGACTCCTAAAAGTTTCTTTGAGGCACAGTTTCATTTTTTTTGTGTTGTTTGATGATAAAACATGGAATGAAACCTTTTCTTTAGAGTAATGTTTTGGGGTAAACAACATTAGTTTGGCCTTTTTTGAGGAGTAGGTCAGAGCCAGACAACCAAGATTCTGTGGAAGTGAATGCCTGTTGTGTGATGTACTGAAGGTTATGTAGTGTTGGAGCTAAGCAGATGAGTATATCATCATTTCAGTACTGGATTAAGGTTGCTTCATTGGAGGAGGTGTGCAGTTTATTAATAAAGATACTAAAGAGAAGGGGCTCTAGATTGATCTTGGGGTTCTCCAACCGTTAATGGTAGAAAGATAAAAATTCCTGTTGTCATGTTACAGCTTGCAACCTATTTGACAGGTAATGGATGAGTTGCTGAGTTGCAGTAGGAACGTTCATATAGAGCTTTTGATGTGATCCTGTATTGATATCTTTGGGGACATCAAGGAAGAGGGTTAAAACTGGACTATCATTCTTTCTATGATGGTTGATTGTATTGGTAAAGTTTAGGAGGCCAGTTTCTGTGCTGTGGCCAGAGTGGAAACCGGATTGTTTGCTGAGGATGTTGCAGGAGTCTGAAGTACATTTTTGTAGTATTTTGGACAAAGGTGATAGTATGACAATAGGCCTGTAGTATGTTAAACAGGTGGAGTTGCCACCATTCCATGTAGTATGATGAAAGATTTCTTCCAGATTTCTGAGACATAGTTTTCTGTTAGGGATCTAGTAATAAGAATAGATATAAGATAAGCTGATGCTGCTGCTGCCATTTCCATGTATGTGGTAGGGATGTTTTCAGCAGCCATTGTTGTTGGTTTAAGGTTTAACAGGTACTTTTTGATTATTGCAGTGGGGAGAGGCTTAAGACTGAATTGTATCACATTGTTATTATTGTTGGATATTGGGATGGAGAGGGGTGAAGTGCATTGTTTGCTGAAAACTAGAACAGAGTTTACAAAGTAAGGGTTGAATTATATGGCAATATTTTCAATGTGATTGGTGTTTGGGGGATTAGTGGTTTGACCTGGTTGGAGTATTTTTTTAATTGTTTTGGTTGGTGATCTGAAGGTTTGAGAAGTAAGTTTTTGTCATTATTAACATCCTGTTTTGCAATGTTTCTCAGGTGTCTAAAAAATTGGAGGGTGACTTGGTATGTGTTTTTGGACCATAATTTGTAAGGCATAATCCCTCTAAGGATTTGTCTCATTGACCTAGTTACGCAGGGTGCTGGGCAAGATCTAACCCTCTTTGTTCTAAGAAGTGCATGTTCATTTATTGTATTGGAGAAGACTTGGTTAAAAAGCACACTGTTTCATCTAATGGCACTGTACTAAGGGTATTCAAGTTGTATTTGTTAAGAATTTGGTTGAATTTGTCAGGATTAAATTTGGTTACGTAATGAATTTCCTTATAGATTATTTGTTTGAGGGTATTCTTTTGTTGTCTTATTGCATAACTTGCCAGGTGATCGCTGATTATGTTAGGTAAGGTCCCTGCATAGGACATGACTATCGGTTGGATTGTAAGCAACCAGTCTAGTGTGGATCCTTCTTTCATTTATAGTTGACATACACTAGTTGGGGGAAATCAAATACATTTATGTTAGCTAGGTCTATGTTATATCACCTAAAATAATGATGATCTGGGAAATGGTATTATTTAACCATGGCAGTATTTTCTCAACAATGGCTAAGTTGTTCCCTGGAGTAATGCATATGCTAATGATACAAATGTTTTTTGTGGCATTATAGGTTCATAGGTGTGTACTAGGCTAATGGCTCTGGGGCCTTTACAAGCCTAGCCCATAGAATTACCCTGGCATCATGCACCCAACCTTAGTTCCCAGTACCTCTGTCGAGTAAAGCCACTGGAGTGATCCCCGGGATAAATTTTCTATTTTACATCCACTCATCAAGATTTCTCTTGAAGAGGGCCAGTAAGGTGCTATGTTTGACATGTATGGGAAGTCTATTCCATAGCATGGGCAGTCTCTGGGTTATGAACCTGTCCCTCCACCATGTTCTGTTGATTGTGGTAATGAGGTTGAGGTCTCTGGAGCATGTGGTGTAGAGGGATTGGGATTTCTTTAGCTGTATCATTTCTAACAGAGCTGGGTCAGACATGGCTTTGTAAGTCAAACAGAGATCACCTCTAAGTAGGCAATATGAGACAGAGAATAGTTGGAGTTTTTTGAGTCTGTCCATATAGGACAAATGTTTAAGGCCTAGGATCCTGTTTGTGAGGTACTTTTGCAGCCTCTCCAGTTGTTGCAGGTGTTTAGTGAGGTACATGCCAAATGGGGCATCTACTCAATGACTGGCCTAATGAGGGAAGAGTAGAGGGAGAAAATGACCTCTTTCTTCCTGATTGCAAAACCCTTAGTAATGAGATGTGCCACATAGTAGGACTTTCTGACCACAGTGGCCATGTGTTGGTCAAAAGAGAGGTTGCTATCAACCTGTGTTCCCAGATGTCTTATAATGCCTTCTGTGTTCAGTGGACTACTATCGATGTGGTAAATCATAGGAAATGGGTTTTTCCCAAAGGGGATGATGACACATTTTTTGGCATTGAGTTTAAGGCCATGGTTCTGACACCAGTCATTGGTCTCAGTGAGGCCTTTCTGTAGGATGTCAACATCACTTAGGGAGTTAATAATAGCTTCCAACTTGCAATCGTCTGTGAACTACCAAACAGGAGAGGACCCAGGACCAAACCCTGTGGGACTCTACTAGTGACTGGTCGGCAGTCTGACTTGGAGTCAGCTACTTTCACACTGTGGGTTCTACTTGTGAGCCAGTTTGTAACCCACCTAGTGATATAGGGGTCGATGCCTAGCTTAGTGAGTTTTTCTATGATTCCTAAGTGGAGAATGGTATCAAAGGCCTTGACCAGATCAAGTTAGGTTGTATGAACCACCTTGCCTCCATCCACAGCTCTGGTGACTAACTCAAACAAGTTGACCAAGTTGAGCAGGCATGATCTACCCTTCACAAAACCAAACTGTGTGGGATCCAGAGTTTGGAGATTCCCTATATCCTTGTTTATTAGGTCCATGACGATGCATTCCATAGCTTTGCATATCAGACTTGTCAGGCTAATGGGGCGATAGTTCCCAGGGTCTGTAGTCGCTCCTCCTTTGTGGAGATGGATGACTGTAGCAGTGAGCCATTCGGTAGGGACAAAGCCTGAGATGAGGCTGTGATTGAACAGGGCACACAGGTGAGGTGCCAGTTGACTCTGTAGTTCATGTAGAAACACAGCCAGGGATATTGTCATGTCCCATAGAAACCGTATTTTTGGCCTTGGACAGTGCATCAGTAATACTGGGTCCATGGTACTCTAATGGTATTGTGGCTGGTCCTTTGGGGGGGGAGGGGTAAAGTTGGCACTGAATCTGTCAGCCAGTATGTTGGCAATACCTGTTGGCTTGGTATAGGAGGTACCATTGTGCAGTAGCTCAGAGCAAATCTGGGTATTATCATGGAGATTCTTTACATAACTATAGAAGGCCTTGCGGCTGTCTTTACTATCTGCTGCAATTCTGTTTTCATAGCTAGCTTTAGAGGATTTGATGAGGGGATCTCAACTTTTTGTTGAGGCTGATATGGGAGTTTTTCCAGTCTTAGGACTTCACCTTATTCCGCATCAGTTTCCTTTTTCTGTTACTTTTTAGATACTTGATTAGGATTTCAGCATTTTGAAATTTTGGGAAGGGTATGGATAAAGAGTTAGGTTAATAGTATTTCAAACAAAACTGCTATTCTGTCCCCTCATTTTTTAACTCTGTCTATTCTGAATATATTAAAATCTGGTAGGAGTGATTCATTGTCTTTTATGGGGGTTTTCAAACAGGTTTCTTTTGCCACAATTACATCTAGGCAGTGGTGTGCAATGCATGCATTGAAGTCTTGAATTTTGTGGCAGATACTCTGAAACTTGATGTTTAGGTGTAGAAACGTAAAAACTGTTACCTGTGTGGGAAGCTCTGAGTGTCGGGTGGGTGTATATCACCGCTATGTTCAAGTTGTATGTAGTATTTTGAAGAGGATAATAGTATTTAGGTTTATTTTTTTTTATTTTTACAATGATCATAACAGTTGTGTTATAGGTTTTTACATATTTGTACATATGTAGGTTTAGTATTATATTTTGACAAAGCTCTGGTGTCATCATGGGGTAATGGGTAAGATATTTGGCTGCATAGTAATGTGTGTTTGTAGGCATGTAGTTGTACGTTGTGGTGTAGTTGTGTTTATTTATGAAGAGTCTAAGGAAGATGAGGAGTAATGGTGTGACTATATGGTAGGCTGACATTTTATACGCTATGGAGGAACGGAAAAATATATCATTCATTGTAATGTGTGGGTGTAAATATCAATTGGATGATTTTAATAGGGAAGTTCAGCTTAGGAGCGCTGTGCAAGAGTAACAGTAAGAATATAGGTTGGGAAGATTAGGGGTGAAGTAAAGATAGAAGGTGGAAGCAAGAGGAGAGCTTTCCAATAAGTGGATGTAGAGGATGGCTAAGATGAACAGGTAGGTATTGTACTGGTTATGTTGATTGTCTAATTGTGGCAGAGAGGTGTAGTGATTGAGTATAAATTTAGTTGTAGTGAGGGTGAGTAGGAATTGTGGGCAGAGGAGTATAATGAAACCTGAGTGTAATGAGGCCTGAACTGAGTGGACCAAATGCCTTCGGTGAGAAATCTTCCAGAAAACAATCTATGAGGCTGCAATCCTGTGAGGAAAAGTTGGAACATTCGGCAACAGCAGGAACACTGCTGTTAACAGAAAAGGCACATGGTTGTAAAAGCATAGATGGTGATTGTAGCAAATTGGATACAGCATTGCTCTGTGGTCAATATGTTATTAAATACAGGTAGTTACTTATTTCATGCTATTTTTAAAGTATGTCTGGTTAGCTAAAGGATGAGTTGCAAGCAGTCTAATAAATTGTCTTGAACTGCAGCAGCTAAGGATTGGGGAGGTAACGTCATGCAGTGTGCCAACTGGATAGCTATTTTAACTAGTTTTAATGAATATCAACAATTTCTGCTCCTAATTTAGTAATGGATAATTGTCATAGCTTTACGACTGAAAAACTCTCTGTCAGGCAGCTACTATTGGGTGTCCAGCTGCTGTTCAACATCTGCAATCTAGCAAGGGACAAAGTTGAAGAAACTCTCCAATGGCTTTATTTCTCTGAGGTAGAGTGCTTTAAAGGTTAGAAATAGAAATAGCTAGGAGGGAGAAGAAAATAATTATGGCTAGGTTAGCAAGATAGGTAGATATGAAGACTGTGACATATATATATATATATATATATATATATATATATATATATATATAGAGAGAGAGAGAGAGAGAGATAGATACGGATATATATATATATATATATATATATATATATATATATATATATATATATATATATATATATATATATACATATATATAAATAGTCTGAAATTCAGTCAGCCTCCCTAGAGAGCCTCTTGTGGATTCCTGGTACTGTAATGAGTTTGCCTAGAGAGTGAATGACTGAGAAGTGGGATTTTGGCAATAGAGAAAATGCTAATAGTACAAAGTCAAGGCAGTAGTTACACAGTTGTAGGAGTAAATACTTTGTAACAGGACAGGTAGCAGTTTTTTGTTTAACATCATGTCACCACATTAATTCAAACATTTTTAACAGAATAATTAATGCACCCTATAACAACCCCTTAACATATATATGTATATAAACATATATATATATATATATATATATATATATATATATATATATATATATATATATATATATATATATATGTGTGTGTGTGTGTGTGTGTGTGTGTGTGTTAATTAATAACAGAACTGTAATAATTTCAATCACAGTCAGTAAAATTCCTGATACATCCTATAACAGACTCTTAGCATATATAAGTTGATTATTGATAAATAGAACTGTTTCACTTCACATGACATTTTCACTTTAGATAATGTGCATAAGAATCCAGTGAAATTAGAGTAGATAATCAAAAATATTAAGAAATTATGTGACTGCTGGTCTTATGGAATTGCATATATAGAGTGAGCAGTTGTTGATTAGCATAGCATTTACAGTGACTTAAATTACTCTACACAATAAATAATTTACAGAATCAGATTTAGCATTACAGTATATCATTCTGTGTACTTATACATTAAAATAACATAATGACAGTATGGTGAAGTGTGTACTGGTTTAAAATTAGTTATAAGGTAAACTGGGAGCATGTCAATCCATAGAAGGTGACTTCAACAAACACATAGAAATCAATGCCAATTGGCCAAAACACCTTTGATGAAAGTAGAGACTGCCTGTTTCTCCACTTTTATGCAACCTCAGAGTTGGTATATATAATTCCAGGTGGTATGGTGGGATGACCCCCCCCCCTCCACCCCTGCACATAAGGGGCTGTAGGAGGACTTACTCCCTGCAAAAAAACTGTTTCAGTGTTGGCTGAAGGTGGTTTCAGCGAACTGGTTTTGGTTTATATGTGCTCATCGAACCCGCCTTCCATGGATTGAAACAAAGCCAGGTAAACTGTATAGCCAGTTCCAGTGGTGCTGTGAGATTAAGACTTGACTATGGCTCAGGGGTTCTAGGTTCAATAAACAACTCAGAAGTGTAACAAAACTATATCAGGAGGATTGATGGACCCCATACCTCTCAACTGTTCAGATTTTCACATAATTTCCAGATTTTTGCCTCATATTTTTGATTTGCTTCTCGTAAAATTTGTGATTTTTCTGGATTTTTGTTGAAAATCATTGAGGATTGAATTTACTAAATAATGACAAGAGTTTGAGTTTCAAACTTTACATCCTTCAGAAAAATGTTTGTTAACACAAGACCTTTTATTCTTGCAACTTTCTAAGTTTATAAGAGTAATATTTAAAATGTGTCCCTATTTTAGGGGTTTTGCCCCAATTATTTTTGGCTTTGTCCAGATTTTTTGTGGTATGAGGCTGAGAACTATGGATTCCATGAGGGGAGAAAACAGGTTGAACCAGATGCATACTGCCCTGATCACTTGGAGGAGGGACAGAAGCATAAATTAGTGGGCCACCAAGGGACTACCTCAGCGTAGCCTTCAAGGTGGATATGCAGAAGTAGGGATTGTGGTACAAACTATGATGTGTATCAGATGTCCCCCTACTCAGGCAGAGATTAGTCTATTAAGATATGTTTACTACAGCAAAATCACTGAGGACATACACTGAATGTCTGTCAACCAGCACCAGGTGGAACCCCAGGGTGGGGGAATGAATAGGCCATGTTCAATTGTAGGGAGACTGGGTGGTCAGCAGGCATGTGGCAAAAAAGTACATAGAAAAACTGAGATTCATTGTATAAATAGTTCTTCAAGGAGTACTTGAAACTGTTCAGTATGGAGGAATTCCTCACTACTTAGCATATTCCAGTGGTATGACCCTTGCTAAATAAAGACCCAAAAGACAGAATATTAAAGCTGTACTGCACTGGAAGTACAAATAATCCCTGGGTGGCTGAACTTATTATACAGTGGCACCAGTACATTGTAGAAAGATCTCATAGAGAGGGGGACTTGAGTAGTATAAGACTAGGTAAACAAAGGCTAGAACTTTAAAAATAATCTGCTGATGAACATGCAGCCAGTAAAGCTCACCTAATACAAGCATAATATGATGGTAACCTGATATCTCGGTTAGTAGTTGAGTTCAGGAGTTTTGTACTAGCTGTAAGCAGTCAAGTACACAGTCTGGAGGTCCTAAATAGTAAGCAAAACAGAGGCCAGTGAGGTGGAAACTAAAGCATGAAACATTAGAGGAAGGTTTGTGTAAGGAATAATTGTTTAATGAGGACAGTTCATAGGTTCATAGGTTCATAGGTGTGTACTAGGCTAATGGCCCCGGGGCCTTTATAAGCCTAGCCCATAGAAGTGCCCTGGCATTTGTGCCACCCGTCGTTAGTTCCCAGTGCCTCTATCAAGTAGAGCCACTGGAGTGATCCCCTGGGTGAACTTTCTATTTCCCATCCACTCATCAAGATTTCGTTTGAAGAGGGCTAATGAGGTGCTCTGCTTGACATGTATGGGAAGTCTATTCCAGATCATAGGTAGTCTCTGGGTTTTGAACCTGTCCCTCCAGCATGTTCTGTTGATTGTGGTAATGAGGTTGAGGTCTCTGGAGCATGTGGTGTGGAGGGATTGGGATTTCTTTAGATGTAGCATTTCTAACAGAACTGGGTCAGACATGGCTTTGTAAGTCAAGCAGAGATCGCTTCTTAGTAGATGATGTGAGACAGAGAATAGCTGGAGTTTTTGAGTCTGTCCATGTAGGACATGTGTTTAAGGCCTAGGATCCTCTTTGTGAGGTACTTTTGTGCCCTCTCCAACTGTCTAGTGAGGTACATCCCAAATGGGGCATTATACTCTATGATTGGTCTAATGAGGGAAGAGTAGAGAGAAACGATGACCTCTTTCTTCCTGGATGCAAAACCCCTTGGTAATGAGATGTGCCACATAGAAGACTTTCTGATCACAGTGGCAATGTGGTGGTCAAAGGAGATGTTGCTGTCAAACTGTATCCCCAGATCTCTTATAATACCTTCAGTGTTCAGTGGGCTCTCATCAATGTGGTAATTAGTGGGAACTGAGTTTCTCCCAAAGGGGACGATGACGCATTTTTTAGCATTAAGCTTAAGGCCATAGTTTCGACACCTGTCATTGGTCTCAGTGAGGCCTTTCTGTAGGGTGTCTGCACTTGGGGAATTAATAATGGCTGCCAGCTTGCAGTCATCTGTGAATTTGGTCAGCCAGAGTCCCTCTGTGTTGGCCTGGACTTCTGAGAAGTAGATGCCAAACAGGAGAGGATCCAGGACCAATCCCTGTGGGACTCCACTCATGACTGGTCAGCAGTCTGACTTGGAGTCCGCTGCTTTCACACTGTGGGTTCTGTCTGTTAGCCAATTTGCAACTCACCTAATGATATAGGGGTTGATGCCTAGTTTGGTGAGTTTATCAATATTTCCTGAGTGAGGAATGGTATCAAAGGCCTTGACCAGATCGAGGTAGGCTGTATGAACTGCCTTACCTTCATCCACCACTCTGGTGACTGACTCAAAGAAGTCAACCAGGTTTAGCAGGCATGATCTACCTTTCACAAAACCAAATTGCATGGGATCTAGAGTTTGGAGATTCCCTATATCCTTGTTAATTAGGTCCATGATGATGCGCTCCATAGCTTTACATATCAGACTCAACAGGCTAATGGGGCGATAATTTCCAGGGTCTGTAGTCTCTCATCCTTTACGGAGAGTGATGATGGTAGCAGTGCGCCATTCAGTAGGGACAAAGCCTGAGGTGAGGCTGTGTGTGAACAGGGCACACAGATGTGGTGCCAGTTCACTTTGTAATTCATGTAGAACACAGCCAGGGATATTGCTGGGTCCCATGGAAGCTGTATTCTTGGCCTTAAACAATGCAGCTTTAACCTGTGCTGCAGTAATGTTGGGTACCTGGCATTCTTCCTGTATTGAGATTGGTCCTTTAGGGGGAGAGAGAGGGTAAAGTTGGCACTGAATCTGTTGGCCAGTATGTTGGCAATATCTGTTGGCTCAGTATAGGAGGCACCATTGTGCAGCAACTCAGAGCAAATCTGGGTATTGCCATGGAGATCCTTGATATAATTATAGAAGGCTTTGTGGCTGTTTTTAGTGTCTACTGCAATTCTGCCTTCATAGCTGGCTTTGGTGGTTTTGATGAGGGATCTCAACTTTTTGTTGAGGCTAATAAGGGAATATTTCCAGTCTTGGGACTTCACCTTTTTCTGCAACAGTTTTTTTCCTTCTGTTGTAGAGTTTATTAATGGCAGGGAACCACTAAACTGGCTTCCTTTTTTTGGAGGAGAGCATCTTGGTTCTGTTGGGTATGACTAGTTCCATGCATTTATGTACGTGATCGTACAGTGCATTGGTGTATAATTTGGTAGTCATACATCTATTTTCCATTGGCATGGGTCCTATGAAGTTAGCCACCTCTGTTTTTAGGAGTCCAAAGTCAGCTTTGGAAAAGTTTTTCCTGGTGGATACCTTTGCGGGCGGTGTGGGTGAGATGTGGATTTCCATGGTGATTAGTTTGTGGTTGGATCTAACAAGGGAGGAATTGACTATTGGTGTAGAGTAACAGTTGCCCATGTTAGTAATAACCAGGTCAAGGATGTTGTTTTGTCTAGTGTGGGGAAGAATGAGCTGGTCCAGGTCATTGGAACTGATGAATTCCAGAAAGTGTTGGGCCAGTGCATTGGTGCATGAGTAGTTTTCTCAGTTGATGGAGGGGTAGTTGAAGTCACCTAGTATGAGAGTGTTGGGTTGAATATCAATAGTTTCCTGGATGCTTAGGAATATGGAGTGAGAGTCTTGGGACATGGTTGGGGACCTATAGTAGGCTACGACCAGAATCACCATCTTACCCAATGTTAGTTGTACCTGGAATATCTCAGATGCGTTATGCTGGGCTACTAGTCTGGAGGTGTGCATATCCTTTATGAATATGAAGACACCACCGCCTTTGGAGCTTCGTTCCATGTTCTGGGGCCAAAAGGTGTGGAATGAATTATAGCCTGGTAGTGCAGGGGTGCTTTCTGCTGCTTTAAACCAGGTCTCCGTTACAGCACAAATGTCAATGTTCTCCATTTTGAGGAGTGCTTTGAGAGAGTGCATCTTGAGATTTAGACTTGTAGCGCTGAGCAGCATGACCCTCAGATTGCATTTATTTATAGCTGTTATGGTGGTAATTTGGTCTTTACAACACCGCTTAAAAAAAGAACTATAGGGATGGCAAGAGCCTTAGCCAGTACCCGGAAAACCAGGGGTGACAGATGCAGGCCATCTATGGCAAAGCTTCGAGGTCTGTCAATCATGTCATCCCAAGCAGACAGATACTGGATCCCCTTAGAATGACACCAGAAGCATAGCCAATTGTTGAAGTCAATCATTTTCTCTTTGTCCAAGAACCATACATGATACCAAATGATGGAAGGTAATAGTAGAACCAGTCAAGAAACAGTCCACACCAAACTAGTATCCAAACCGTTTATTGAGCGCTTTTGTCAGCAACATCACCTGACTTCTTCAGAATAAACGCAACACATAGCATCATAGTATTTATACTAAAATTCAAACACATGTTGTTATTCAGACTTTTGACTTAAACAAACAGTACCTAAAAATAATTACCTGGAATACAATCTTACCCTACCATCTTCATTATAACAATAAATGTTCCCTAACACATATTACAAATACTTGAACAGCTTGCTTTAAAACCATCACTTATAAAAATATAAAGGTTAAAATGCAATAGCCTTTCCCCACATATAACAAGCCCAGTACAGATAGTATACTATCCTAGGTTATCCAAAATATGAACGCAATTTCAAAAAACTGCTAATGCTGATTTTATCATTGAGGCCAGGCAGACTAGTGGCATTAAGTTTAAGTTGCCACCATAATTCCCTAAAGTTAAGAACTTCCTCCCACGGATCTCCCCTGTGAGTCTGATGTCACTTTCTCAACAACTAAAAACTTGAAAGTGTGACCAGTAAACTGGGATACGTGTTTAAATAAGGCACTATTTGGACTAGCAATTCTGATGTCCCATATATGTTCATATATCCAATCTTTAAGACTCCTCTTGGTCTTACCAATATAAAACCCAGTGCAATGGCAACAGATGGCAACATATACGACTCCCTTCATAATACAGGAGTAATTCCCCTGTGCCCTAACCCTTATACCGTGACAATATGGGTACACTGGGCATATAAACCACAGGCCTGGGTCCCCTCCCCTGCCTGAAATCAGAATAGTTCATCCCTTGCAATAAATCTTTAAAGGATTTTCCCCTTCTAGAAATTGTGCAGGGATGGGTTCCTAACTTGTCTATAATATCTGCCTGACTGTTGAACATAATCCATTTCTTCCTCAATACATCCATAATAGCAGTCAGCAGAAAACCTGGTGACAAAAGAGGACAGGAGGGGGTCTGAAGATTTATGTCCTACAAATTCATTGCGTACACCTATAGTCCCATAATTCATCTGCGGGCATTCCAATGCCTTACTAAGCAGTGGACTAAATACCCCTGCTGTCCTTTTAGCACTAACTTCATCCAAGACCCTCTCAATTAATTTAATAGCAACATATCTTCCATGATTTTGCACTGCACATGAAAATCCACGTCCTTACTGACCATATTTGAAATACAGACATATTGCCCTTTCACAAGGCCCTTCTTTACATGGTCTGGATGAGAACTATGATAATGCAGTAAACTGTTGCTGTAAGTGGGCTTTCTATATAGATTACTAACCAGGCAATTGTTGTCAAAGTCTTTACTAACTAGGACGTCCAGATAATTCATGATATCCTTGTTGTACTCATATGTGAACTTAAGAAAACCTGCAATACTATTCATGAAATACACAAAATCTTTCACATCATTCTCATCTCCCTTCTATATAAAAAACAAATCATCACTCTATCGTAAATACAAAGCCCATGATCCAGTGAAATGGGAATTGAATAAAAATTTCCGTTCCCACATTAACATAATGATATTCACAAAAATTGGGGCACAACATGCCCCCATAGCAACCCCTGTTCATTCCATAAAAAACTGGCCTGCAAAAAAGACGAAGTTAAACTACAAAACTAATTCCATGAGGGTCACCAAAACCAAAACATCATTATTACTAAACCTGTTTGAATCAAAAAGATATTCCTCAAGCCATTCAAGCCCAAGAGTGTGTGAAATAACATTGAATAAATTCACGTCTACCATCAAAAATGAAACATCTTCTATACCAACCAATTCATTCAGTTTTTTCAAAAAATGCAATGAATCAATACAAATATGCTGCTCGTCTTTCAAAACAGTCTTCAATCTATGATCAATATATTTACCAATAAAAAAGATTTTGGAGCCTGCTACACTAACTATGGGTCTCATCGGGGGGGGTCATACAAATTCTTATGAATTTTAGGGATACCGAAAATATTCGGTACCCTAAAATGGTTAACACTGAGGAAATGATACAAATCTATATCAATTTGGCCTTGGTCCAACAAATCTTTCAAGGCCAAATCTATTTAGTAATGTGATATATTAACAAAATTGCATGAAACATCCTCATAAAGCACACCATCCCATAACAATGCATTCATTCTGTTGTTATAATCAGTTTTTGTCATTTTAACCACCTCGCCCCCTTTCTCAGGCTTCATAACTCGCAATGATTTTTCAGACACCAACTTGTTTAATAAAAGTCTTTCACTGGCATTCAAATTCCACATACTAGTGTCAACATTGTTGTTAGTCAGAAGAGCCCTAAAGTCAAATTCACACAATGCTTCAAACATATTCAACACACTGGGTAAGGGAGGATTAAACGTACTACTTCTACGTAGTGTATTGTCACACAACATTTCAGACCCAAACAATAAACACAAATTTAATTTTCTGACAAAGACCTTCAAATCTAAAATCAGTTTCACCAAATTTGCCCTTGCAGTGAGAACAAAATTAAAACCTTTGCTAAGTACATCGGGTAGTCCCAAATCCAGCGGTTGTAAGGAATAATTGTGTACAACAAAATCACCTTTCGTATTCACATATGCATTTTAACCACAAACATCTGAATCATGTAAATTATAGTCAATAGTAGGACGAGTACCTAGCTCAACACAGTTTTCAATGTTCCGTGACTCGCCAGATGAAGTTCTAATTACTTTAATTAATTCCATCTGTTGCACTACCTCGATCCAGTCCAAGATGGATTCCCTTGCTGGTATCTCCCCTGCTGTCGATTCCACTGAGTCCTGTATTGCGGTCTTCTTGCTTGATTCCATATCCTCTCGGATCTGTGTGGAAGGTCCTGCCCTAAAGGAGTCTCATTGGTTGGTCACTCTTCAGCTCTCCCTCCAGGGACCTCGTCATTACCACCTGATGAATTAGATACAATCTGGGTTACCTTAGCGGGCGGAGGTTTCAGGTAAGCAGTACCAGCCTGATAGGCTGCAATGTCCCTTTGTAACTTTTTGCCTTTCCTTAATTGGAAGTCACCTGTAGCTCTATCAGTCTTATTCAAAATTGCTTTAAAAGCTGAAACTGACGTTTCAAACAATAAGTCATCATGCAGAATTTTGTCCAAGTCCGTCAATTCTGCATATAACATATCAATTGAAGGTTGATTATGTTTCATAAGCACTTCCAGCAACTCCATACCTTGTCTATCAATGAGAGCTAGCAATTCTCGATGTAACACAGAATCATTGATAAGCCCATTAGGGTACTTCCAACTGCGTAAACCTTTGGGAACCAATTTGTTTTTAATGCACTCATTAAAATATGCGTTTTCAACTTGTAATTTTCTTGCTTTAAGTAACTTTGTTTCAAAAAATGTTAATGTCTCTTGAAAGGTTCCCCTCTCATTAACCACATAATTAGAACAAATGGCAGAAATGTCTCTGTTAAACCAAGTTGCAAAGCAAACGTTGTCACTTCCAGACATACGTCCATCATGAACCTCGGTAACCACCTGAACGTTGTTGTGTCCCTGTCCAGGTGGAATACTGGTGTTCAAAAATGAATTTAGGTTAGAAATACCTTGAGTATCATGGGATACGTCCCTGGAAATTTAATGTAATAATTGAGTCAAAAGTCCTATGTTATCCACAGGGTCACTGCCCAACACAATTGTGCGTGAACCGGAACTCATCCCTGGTTCCACTAACAACAAACAACCAAAACCAAGAAGCAAACACGATACCAAACGATGCAAGGTAATAGTAGAACCAGTCATGAAACAGTCCACACCAAACTAGTATCCAAACCGTTTATTGAGTGCTTTCATCAGCAACATCAGCTGACTTCTTCAGAATAAACGCAACACATAGCATCATAGTATTTATACTAAAATTCAAACACATGTTGTTATTCGGACTTTTGACATAAACAAACAGTACCTAAAAATAATTACCTACAATACAATCTTACCCTACCATCTTCATTATAACAATAAATGTTCCCCAACACATATTACAAATACTGGAACAACTTGCTTTAAAACCATCACTTATAAAAGTATAAAGGTTAAAATGCACTAGCCTTTCCCCACATATAACAAGCCCAGTACAGATAGTATATTACCCTAGGTTATCCAAAATATGAACGCAATTTCAAAAAACTACTAATGCTGATACTATCATTGAGGTCAGGCAGACTAGTGTCATTAAGTTTAAATTGCCAGCATAATTCCCTAAAGTTAAGAACTTCCTCCCAGGGACCTCCCCATGGGTCTGATGTCACTTACTCAACAACTAAAAACTTGAAAGTGTGACCAGGAAACTGGGATACGTGTTTAAATAAGGCACTATTTGGACTAGCAATTCTGATGTCCCATATATGTTCATATATCCTATCTTTAAGACTCCTCTTGGTCTTACCAATATAAAACCCAGTGCAATGGCAACAGATGGCAACATATACGACTCCCTTCGTAATACAAGAGTAGTTCCCCTGTGCCCTAACCCTTATACCGTTGATGACTATTTTATCAACTGTGACAATATAGGTACACTGGGCACAGAAAGCACAGGCCTGGGTCCCCCTCCCCTGCCTGAAATCAGAATAGTTCATCCCTTGCAATAAATCTTTAAAGGACTTTCCCCTTCTAGAAATTGTGCAGGGATGGGTTCCTAACTTGTCTAATATCTGCCTGACTGTGGAACATAATCCAGTTTTTCCTCAATACATCCATAATAGCACCATAGTCAGCAGAAAACCTGGTAACAAAAGGGGACAGGAGGGGGTCTGAAGATTTATGTCCTTCAGAATCATTGTGTACACCTATAGTCCCATAATTCATCTGTGGGCATTCCAATGCCTTACTAAGCAGTGGACTAAATACCCCTGCTGTTTTTTTAGCACTAACTTCATCCAAGACCCTCTCAATTAACTTAATAGAATACCTTCTCGCTAGCAACATATCTTCCATGATTTTGCACGGCACATGAAAATCCACATCCTTACTGACCATATGTGAAATACGGACGTATTGCCCTTTCACAAGGCCCTTCTTTACATGGTCTGGATGACAACTATGATAATGCAGTAAACTGTTGTTTTAAGTGGGCTTTCTATATAGACTACTAACGTTACTAACTAGGACGTCAAGATAATTCATGACATCCTTGTTGTACTCGTATGTGAACTTAAGAAAACATGTAGTACTATTCATGAAATACACAAAATCTTTCACATCATTTTCATTCCCCTTCCATATAAAAAAACAAATCATCAATATATCACAAATACAAAGCACATGATCCAGTGAAACGGGAATTGAATAAAAATTTTCGTTCCCACATTAACATAATGATATTTGCAAAAATGGAATAGTTGGAAGTACCCTAATCCTGTTGGGGGGATAGACAGTGGAACTCTCATTGGCTAGTTCCTTCTTTGTGGCTGCTGCAATGACTATGGCATCAACTGGAATCCCTTTCTCCCAAAACTGTATGTCCAGAGGTGGTGCCATTATCCAGTCTGGTCTCCAAGCGTCTATGGAGTCAGGCTCCTTCAGGGTATCCTAGAGATCATATCAATGAGCTTGTTGGCATGTGAAGTCACCCAGAAAGTAGAGGTTCCTCCAGCATAGGGTTGAAGGACATCCAGCCACCTCTCTGTTTAAGGATTTCTAGGATGTCTCTAAAGGGAACGTCTTTAGGAGGTAACAATGGGGAGCCTTTGCCCTTATCAAAATCTGTGTCTTTGGTGACAGACTCCTGTGGGGAGTCTAGATGCTTCCTCTTGCATGTCCTCTTCCTGGGAACTTCCTCAGTGGGATGTTCTAGGGAAGTCTGGTAAGAGGAAATCAAAATTCCCTGGGTGGGAACCTGAGGTTTTGGAACAGAATGTCCCCATGGAGAAAGTTGTTGAGGCTCTAGCTGCTGGAGTATCATGTTGGAATATCTAGGATCCAAGGGGGGAGGTTCTTTCAGAAATGCTGAGGCAGTGAACACTCTCTTTGCAGCCTTGAAGGCAGAGCTTGAAGGAGCTAGGGGGAGGCACTGATCCAAGAAAGCAGGTTTCCAAATCATCACTTCTCTCTCTGTCTGATCTGCTGGCACTGCCCCTAAGGAGGAAGTTGAAGCTGAACTCTCCAGTTCTGAGGCACCAAGAAACAGATACAGCTCCAAAAACTTCAGATTCGAATGCTGCACCCCAGACCTGGTAGGCAGGCTTCAGTTCCAAGAGTTTTCCTGATCTGATAGGATTGCAAGTATCAGAGATGATGTCAGATCTGAAGAAATGGAGATCCTTGGATTCGAGACTGATAGATCCAGATGACTGGGATCCTGAGACTTTAAGCCAATGGATGGTGTTAGAGGAGGAGCTTGTAGGGGTGGTGTGGTGGAAGGCAGGGTAACCTGACCCAGAGGGGTAGGCAGCGAGGGAAAACCAATCTGTCCCTGTGTTGAGAGGATCTTCCTCACCACTCTCTCCACATCTTCTGTGAGACTTCTGGAAGAATGAGCAGATCAAAGGGAGGGCAATGCTGATCTCTGCAATAAAGGTGATGGAAGACTGCCAAGCACTGGGTCAACCAACGGATAATGTCTGGTGCAAGCACAAGATAGAATCTCTAAAGGTTCTGTCTGATACAATGATTTTTCCTTTTGATCCACCCTAGATTATGCCAGATCCATAATGGTCAATTTGGATGTTGTAGGATCTGAGGGAGCAGTCGGATCCTGAATTCTCATCTTTTTCTGATCCAGGGTTGAGACCGGATGTTTAGCATTTCTTTTCCAGGAAGATACTGAGGAAGATTTTGACAAGGTGGAAGGCTTTGACTTTGGAGACTGGGATATGGCTTCTCCAAAAGAGGAAGGGAGGAATCCTTTTAATATCAATTTGTTTTTACACAATGTTAAACTTTACAGATTTAATCTATGGCAAACTGAGCAGTCTTCCTGTAAGTGTAACAGACCCAAGCAGTACACACAAAGGATGTGCGCATCCAAAAGCCGCAACTTCTGCCCACATTTGGAACCTTTCTTGAAACCCGCAGGTTTGTCAGTCATCATGCAATGTCTAAGTCAAATAATGATAATAAGCAATAATTCTTGTAGAAAGGCAATTCAAAAAAGAAAAGGTAACTTCAACAGAAAGGAAGAAGAAACGGAGGAATACCATAACAGTGAATGGTATGAATAATTACGACCAGGTCGTAAGGGAAGGGAGATACTAACGATAGTATCTAGCAGTGCCAAGTATGACAAGGAAACGAGAAGGAAAAAACAGCAGCAGAAGCAACTCCAAAACAACAGATAAGAAAAGGAGGCAAGGGGATACTGACAATGGTATGTAAAAAATGTTGACTAAGTTGTAAGGGCAAGGGAGAAAAACAGCAGAGATGATAAGCACAAGAAACTAAAGACTAAAGGTTAAAACTAAAAGAACTACTAAATGGAAAGAATCTGGACAAAACCTTTACTTATCTAATACAGCTTGAGAGAAACTGGTAGGCTACATCCAATAGCTAGAAGTGGCAAACAAGATCTGAGGTAATTGGGTAAGTGCATTGTGGGTAAGGGAGAAGCTTGAGAGATCTGGTGGCTGTGAGCTTTAGCATCAGCTGAGTCAGATCTGTTGGATTGGATCCAAGCTCACTCTTTGAGGATAGAATGAAGATTAACAACAGCAGATTTATAAATTTCTCTTTAGCTATATGAGAAAAAAGCTACATTGTTCAGAAATTATTCATTATTTCACCTGTTCTGTCCCAATACACATTGCCAGTATCCTTGCAAACAAATCCAATGCTAGCTTCATCCCCAAGATTTCTATTCAAAACTCTAAAGTATATGACTCCCTTACTTCCCCAAATACGTCCTTACAGACATGTTCCTTAAACTGTTTAACCTAAGTTTAGTTACTGCTTTTGCCCCTGATGAGTAGCATACTGCAGTGGTGATGCCCCTACATAAGGATGGCTTTAAAACTGATCCAAGAAATTATGGAATTATCAGCCTTACAAGACTCATCTTCAAAGCAGTGGAATATATTATACGTGACCTCATAAACTCTGGTATCAAGAATCTTGTTAGACTTGTACCCTCAACATTTTGGCTTTGTGAAGGGTAGATCCTGTCATTCAATCTGGTAAACTTATTCTAAAGGCTACAGAGGGGTTGCAGCTAGTGGCCATGCATTGCACAAGTTATGCCTTGATGAGACAAAGACCTTCAATACTATTCCACATACTGGCATCATACAAAAGCTGTGGGCATATGTTTTTCAGCTCCCCAAAGATCCTACACAAGGGATGAGCAGAGTAGCTGGAAAATGTGGTTCAAAAAGTTCCAAGGTCTTTTCCACTACACATGTGGAGGAAGTGCCCCCAGGTGCAGGGGGGGACTCCAGTGGACATCATCACTCTCACTGCAGAGGTGGCCCACAAAACTAGAATTCACAAGAATCTTTCGTTGATAAACCCTACCAGCGCTCCTGAACAGAGGCCTGACTGTTCACCTCTGGAGACATTCAGGGGACATTTATCCATGCACCGAGAGCGTAACTAGACTTAACAAAAGATACTTGGGTGCAGAGGATTATATCCAGAGGTTATATAATACAGTTTTTCCTACTACCACCAATTCCCAGAAAAACCCTGATGTTACACCTAGTCAGAGGGATCAAGCAGCAACTCAGATTCAAAAACTGCTAGAAAAAAGGAGTCATCCAGGAGATCCCACCAGACCAGTTTGGATTTGGAACTTACTCAAGGTTCTTTTTAGTGCCAAAGAAGACAGGGGACTGGAGACCAGTTCTGGATCTCACAAATCTAAACAAATGTATTCACAAACCAAGTTCTGGATGGCCACAGTTCAGTCCATTCTCCCTTTTCTGAGCTAGGACAACTGGATGTGCTCGATAGATCTTCAAAATGACTACTATCACATAAAAATGAACAAGCAATCCAGATAGTACCTACACTTCCAGCTAAGAGCTAGTCACTACCAGTTCAGAGTACTGCCCTTTAGACTCACCACAGCCCCCAGGGTGTTCACCAAATCCATGGCAATAGTAGCAGCTTACCTCAGACTGCAGGGATTCCAGGTGTTTCCCTACCTGGACAAATGGCTCATTACTGCTCCGACCAGGCATCAACTCACATGCAAAAGATCAGGTTCTCCACTCCTGTGCTTTTCTAGGAATAACCATAAACTACAGCAAATCACAACTTCATCTAACTCAGGCAGTGGAATTTATTCAAGGACAGCTCAACACAAAGACTGTCATTGCTTCCCTTCCACCACACTGAGTTCAAACAGTAAGGTCACAGGTTAAGAAGGTTACAAAGAGCACATATATATCAGCCAGCGCAGTTCTCTGAATTCTATGCCATGTGGCAGCAGTGATAACCTTAGTTCCGCTGGCCAGGTTTTACATGAGGATCCTCAAGTGAATGTAGGCTACTAAAAGTGTCAATTTTCCATCAGTCAATGTTGTATCAGATAAAAATTACCAATACTTGCAAAATAGATCTCTACTAGTGGATCCAGTCCAATCAACTACTCCATGACTGTCCCTTCATTCCCCAACAGCTGAAGACCATAGTGAACACAGATGCTTTCCAGATAGGATGGGGGGTGTATTATCTGGGGAAGACAGTCCAGGGTACTTGGTCTCCCGAAGAAGTCAATTTGCATATAAGTAGTCTAGAGATGAGAGCAGTGCTCTTGGCATTGTGAGCATATCAAGATGTTCTCTCTGGGATGATTGTGGTTCAAACAGACAACATGTCAGCCATCTGGTACATCAGCAAACAAGGGGGAACTAAATCTCACCCATTGTGTTGAGAAGTGCTCAGGATCTGGCAGTGAGCGATCTCTTCCAACCGCTTTCTTTTAACGACGCACATTCTGGGGAGATCTAACATGATTTGCAGACAAACTGAGAAGGTGTATTCTTCTTCCATATGCGTGGTCCCTCAACAAGAAAGTGGTGGATGAGATTTTTCATCAAGGGGGCCAGACATGCTGCAATCTTTTTGTCTATTCCCTAAATGACAAATGCAGCAACTACTTTGTCCTCATTCCCCCACAGAGGCAGTCACCGAGGGATGCTCTACTTCACGATTGGCCCCCCAGCCTCCTTTATGCCTTCCTGCCAACCCCGTTGATTCCAAAATTTCTGCAGAAAGCTGCCAGGTTGAACAGCACAGTGATTGCTCCTATTGGCCTCAACAAATTTGTTTTCCCTTCCTATGGCCTCACCTGGTTCAACCACCATGGAACCTAGATCTGACTCCAGACCTACTGTCTCACCCAATGGGCATGTCTTGCCTGAATATAACAAATCTCAAGTTGACTGCTTGGCTTCTCCAGTTCCCTTAGTAGCCAGACAATCTAAGCTCTCATCACCTGTCCAATGTATAATTTTGTCTTCCCATAAACCCTCAACAAGGAAAACATATTCAAGTAAATGGAAAAGGTTTGCCCTTTGGGCTCAGCAACATAATCTTTACCCCTTTTCAGCTCCCTTTAATCACATTTTAGATTTCCTTGCTCACCTTTTTCAAAATGGTGCCAGTACCTCAACCATTATACAGCTAGCAGCATTTTCTAATTACCATAAAGGGTTGAATAGCACATCCATAGTGTCTCACAAGTTCAGCAAGGCCTTCTTAAAAGGGACACTTCTTCTAAAGTCTCCCCCTAAAAACCCTACACCTCCATGGGACATGAATTTGATGCTTCAGTCTCTCATAAGGCTTCCCTTTGAACCAGTAGCTACATGTGACCTTAAATATCATTCATGGAAAACAATTTTCTTGGTTGCCATTACTTCTGCAAGAAGAATTTCTGAGCTCGAAGCACTATCTTCTAAACCTCCTTACCTGGTTTTCCACAAAGATAGAGTGACCTTACATACCAACCTGTCCTTTTTTCCAAAGGTGGTATCAGAATTCAACATCAATTGTATAATCAATTTGCCAGTGGGTTTTTTTTCCTAAATTTACAAACAAAGGAGAATATCTTTTACATTTACTGGATGTTTATAGACAACTGAGATTCTATCTGCATAGAACAGAAAAACTGAGGAAAGCAGAACAACTATTTATCTCCTTCTCTGGTCCAAAACTGGGAAAATCAATTTCCAAAGTTACCCTATCAAATTGCATCTCATTTGTCTATGCTAAATTGGTCATTTCTCTCATACATCCAGCAAAATCACACTCCTCTATATCCGTGGCTACTTCCATGGTTTTTACATTAAGGATGTCTATGGACAATATTTGTGCAGCAGCAACTTGGACTACTCCTTATACCTTTATCACTCATTACATGTTGGATGAGGTCTCCAGAGGTTGGGCATCATTTGGTTCTATGGTGCTCAGGAATATCCTTCCTTGAGTCCATCCTGGATCCAAGTAGCTAGGGTCACTGTCCCACTCACTGAGGATAGAATGAAGATTGACAACATCAGATAAAGAATTTATGTACTTACCATAACGTTCCATCTGTGTTGTCGATCTTCATTCTTCCTCAGCTCTGCTCCCACCTATCCCCTTCCTGGCCTTCTGGAGGAACATGTATTTACATTTTCTCTAAATATGTATGTTTTATATGGATATATGACTCTGGATATGGCTTTCCATAATTCTACTCTACTTTGTTAACATGTTACCTGTTTTATAATAGGGTTCTATTTAAGACAATCTCATACAAATGGCTTACATATTAATGGCTAACTGGTGTGACACAGTGCCTAGAATTACTTTAGATGTATTTGCTGTAGGAAACCTTTAAAGAAGATCATAGACGGAAGGTCTGAGATTAGTTCACGTCAGGATGGTCCTACAGGTAGATGAATCATCTGATTCCACATATGTTTCAGCTTGTATTGCTTCTAGAGTGAAGCAAAGATAAGTCTTTGGACATTCAGGTCCTTAACTCCATTTTACTTTCTCAATCATAACCCACCCAATGTTACTAGGTGTGCAGGTAAAGTAATGTTAATCATAATGTAGCAACTCAGTTCATCTTATAGAACATGAGAGAGAGAGAGAGAGAGAGAGAGACAGACAGAGAAATGTAACCACCACTTGATTTTATTGTCAGCGTTCTCAGCAGTGACTCTGGGACACTGGTGATGTGTACTCTATGTGAAAAGGTAAGTTTTGGGGAGCCTGTAAGAAAATTGACAGGTTCTGATGGATTTGACTTTCGCTGTCACAAATATCCTAGCAATTGCAGACAGCTACTGAAATTCCAAGATATGGATTTAAACCAGAATCCAGATGAAACTTTTCAGGACTTACCAGAACATGCAATGAAGTCTCTTTTGAATTTAATTCATTGACTTTGGCTACCAGATCCTATCCTGGAGCAAGTTCTTCTAGTTCAAGTCTTTTGTCAGAGCTATCTCAGCCTCTGGCTATAGATGATGTTAGTCTGAGCAGTAATAGTTAAAATCAGGCAGTTGTAAACCAGAGAGTGATATGAATTACTGTACTAGGTTTAGGAGCCTCTTAGATACTCTCAGATATTCTCACAGTGAATAGTTCATCATCTTGTCCAGGGCCCAAAATCATAGTCAGTATGTTTGGTACATGACTCATGTAAATATAGATTAAGTTATTTATCCTTGTAAATATTCACATACATGTATTTAATGGTAAAAAAGGAACCATAGCTGTAGTAAAAGCGTGATCAAGCACAGACTATATGAGTTAGTATTTTCTTAAGAGAATCATAATTTGGGATTAGAGTCATGTGTTATGGACTGAGACAGTAGTCTAAAGTAAATAATTGAAATGAAAGGATCTGTCTTGCATCTCTTTGTTAGGCTTGCTTCTTTTATTCTGGACTGTATTTAGCTGCAATGCTAACCAAACAATTGTTCATACCTGACAGAGACGTTGTGTGCCCATGACGTGCATCCATTTACCTGATATATTGCTTCACATATTCTTATATTGTAGAAACTACTGACCATGGGTTGATAGACACACATATTGTACTATAAAGGTGGGCTGTCATATGTCAGTTTTGATATTTGTTATATGTGATATATTCTGCTCCAGTCCAGACTACTGTGTCCTGTGTCTGCCACATGGTCTTTGTGCATCAGGTACTGTGATTATTATTTGTTTCAGTAGTGCTGATGGGTCCTGTCAATACAGCAATGTTTACAGGTACTGATACATGTGGATGAATTAAGTGCCTGTCCTGTTCATCATGGTGTGTAACATTTGATGACAAATGTGCATCCCTTTCTGGATCACTATGATTTTGCCCCGTGTAAACATAACACATAACTAAAGAAATGTTCACACATATATATCTAAGCTCTCATCACCTGTCCAAATTATAATTTTGTCTTCCCATAAACCCTCAATAAGGAAATCATATTCAAGTAAATGGAAAAGGTTTGCCCTTTGGGCTCAGCAACATAATCTTTACCCCTTTTCGGCTCCCTTTAATCACATTTTAGATTTCCTTGCTCACCTTTTTCAAAATGGTGCCAGTACCTCAACCATTAGAGTACAGCTAGCAGCATTTTCTAATTACCATAAAGGGTTGAATAGCACATCCATAGTGTCTCACAAGTTCAGCAAGGCCTTCTTAAAAGGGACACTTCTTCTAAAGTCTCCCCCTAAAAACCCTACACCTCCATGGGACATGAATTTGATGCTTCAGTCTCTCATACAACTTCCCTTTGAACCAGTAGCTACATGTGACCTTAAATATCATTCATGGAAAACAATTTTCTTGTTTGCCATTACTTCTGCAAGAAGAATTTCTGAGCTCCAAGCACTATCTTCTAAACCTCCTTACCTGGTTTTCCACAAAGATAGAGTGACCTTACATACCAACCTGTCCTTTCTTCCAAAGGTGGTATCAGAATCCAACATCAATTGTATAATCAATTTGCCAGTGTTTTTTTTCCTAAATTTACAAACAAAGGAGAATATCTTTTACATTTACTGGATGTTTATAGACAACTGAGATTCTATCTGCATAAAACAGAAAAACACAGGAAAGCAGAACAACTATTTATCTCCTTCTCTGGTCCAAAACTGGGAAAATCAATTTCCAAAGTTACCCTATCAAATTGCATCTCATTTGTCTATGCTAAATTGGTCATTTCTCTCATACATCCAGCAAAATCACACTCCTCTAGATCCGTGGCTACTTCCATGGTTTTTACATCAAGGATGTCTATGGACAATATTTGTGCAGCAGCAACTTGGGCTACTCCTTATACCTTTATCACTCATTACAAGTTGGATGAGATCTCCAGAGGTTGGGCATCATTTGGTTCTATGGTGCTCAGGAATATCCTTCCTTGAGTCCATCCTGGATCCTAGTAGCTAGGGTCACTGTCCCACTCACTGAGGATAGAATGAAGATTGACAACATCAGATAAAGCATTTATGTACTTACCATAACGTTCCATCTGTGTTGTTGTTCTTCATTCTTCCTCAACTCTGCTCCCACCTATCCCCTTCCTGGCCTTCTGGAGGAACATGTATTTACATTTTCTCTAAATATGTATGTTTTATATGGATATATGACTCTGGATATGGCTTTCCATAATTTTGCTCTACTTTGTTAACGTTACCTATTTTATAATAGGGTTCTATTTAAGACAATCTCATACAAATTGGTTACATATTAATGGATAACTGGTGTGACACAGTGCCTAGAATTACTTTAGATGTATTTGCTGTAGGAAATCTTTAAAGAAGACCGTAGATGGAAGGTCTGAGATTAGTTCACGTTAGGATTGTCCTACAGGTAGATGAATCATCTGATTCCACATATGTTTCAGCTTGTATTGCTTCTAGAGTGAAGCAAAGATAAGTCTTTGGACATTCAGGTCCTTAACTCCATTTTACTTACTCAATCATAACCCACTCAATGTTACTAGGTGTGCAGGTAAAGTAATGTTAATCATAGTGTAGCAACTCAGTTCATCTTATAGAACATGAGAGAGAGAGAGAGAGAGAGAGAGAGAGAGAGACAGACAGAGAAATGTAACCACCGCTTGATTTTATTGTCAGAGGTCTCAGCAATGACTCTGGGACACTGGTAATGTGTACTCTATGCGAAAAGGTAAGTTTTGGGGAGCCTGTAAGAAAATTGCCAGGTTCTGATGGATTTGACTTTTGCACAAATATCCTAGCAATTGTAGACAGCTACTGAAATTCCAAGATATGGATTTAAACCAGAACCCAGATGAAACTTATCAGGACTTACCAGAACATGCAATGAAGTCTCTTTTGAATTAAATTCATTGACTTTGGCTACTAGATCCTATCCTGGAGCAAGTTCTTCTAGTTCAAGTCTTTTGTCAGAGCTATCTCAACCTCTGGCTATAGATGTTAGTCTGAGCAGTAATAGTTGAAATCAGGCAGTTGTAAACCAGATAGTGATATGAATTACTGTACTAGGTTTAGGAGCCTCTTAGATACTCTCAGATATTCTCACAGTGAATAGTTCATCATCTTGTCCAGGGCCCAAAATCATAGTCAGTATATTTGGTACATGATTCATGTAAATATAGATTAAGTTATTTATCTTTGTAAATATTCACATACATGTATTTAATGATAAAAAAGGAACCATAGCTGTAGTAAAAGCGTGATCAAGCACAGATTATATGAGTTAGTATTTTCTTAAAAGAATCATAATTTGGGATTAGAGTCATGTGTTATGGGCTGAGACAGTAGTCTAAAGTAAATAATTGAAATGAAAGGATCTGTCTTGCATCTCATTGTTAGGCTTGCTTCTTTTATTCTTGAGTGTATTTAGCTGCAATGCTAACCAAACAATTGTTCATACCTGACAGAGAAGTTGTATGCCCATGACGTGCATCCATTTACCTGATATATTGCTTCACATATTCTTATATTGAAGAAACTACTGATCATGAGTTGATAGACACACATATTGTACTATAAAGGTGGGCTGTCATATGTCAATTTTGATATTTGTTATATGTGATATATTCTGCTCCAGTCCAGACTGGTGTGTCCTGAGTATGCAACATGGCCTTTGTGCATCAGGTACTGTGATTATTATTTGTTTCAGTAGTGCTGATGGGTTCTGTCTATACAGCAATGTTTCCAGGTACTGATACGTGTGGATGAATTAAGTGCCTGTCCTGTTCATCATGGTGTGTAACGTTTGATGACAAATGTGCATCCCTTTCTGGATCACTATGATTTTGCCCTGTGTAAACATATCACATAACTAAAGAAATGTTCATACATATATATTTCTGCATATACTTACACCTCTTAGTCATTCTTACTATTAGCAATGCAGATATAGGATATGGCCATTACAAATTAGATATAATAGTGGACAGTCTATTAGCATATCCTTTTTACACAGCATCCCAGCTTTGAGGTGCATATTGATGAAGTCCTGTCTATGACTCAGATGATCTGAGTTCAGGAACTAAATTTGGCACTGGAAAAGCTAGGTGGGGTGGGAATGGGTGGCTAAAGCCAGTTTGCCAATACCAGAGGGAAGGGAAAGGGAATTTCCCAGTCAGTTGCAGCTCCCACTTTCACCAAGAAATGCTGTTGAAAGTCAGCGACATAAGTTTGTTATCCCAAGCCAGTAATGGTAGCTCCTGGGAGTAAATTTGTAGGAGCTCACACATGTCATTGGGAGGGCCCAAGATGTCACATGCTGATGCAATGCCTGTGTCAGCAATCAGGTAGTTGGTTTATCATGTAAGAAAAAGAAATATCTCTATGGCCAGTGCCAAAGTGATGTCCGCTTGCTGATGGGGGAAGCATTACCTATTTTGGGAGATATGTGTCACTGGATGGCTTCAGGCACTGGTCTGGGGGTTAAGTCAGCCTGTCCTGTTCAATGGGACAAGGGTACCTTTCCTGCAACCAGAGAAAAATACATTTTGTTGCCAAAGGGTCTCAGAGATGGGGTAAGACAGACTCACCTCTGCATAAATAAGAATGACCTCCTTTGCAGTTGGCAGATGAACAAAAGGCACTGGCAGAGTCTCTCACCCCTTCCTGGCTGCCTGACTAATGACCCCTCTCGACGATTCTCACTCTCATTCTGGGGATACCTGATGCCGGGGAATAAACGGGCTTAAGTTCCAGTAGGAAGGCTTGATTGTTTGCAGTCACAAGGGGAAAACACTTAGGCAAAAACTGCCATTGCTGCATGTCTGGATATTGCTACAGTATGTGCACCTTCAATAGTGAAGTAGAATAAAGGCAGCCCTGTCTGTCTACACTGTGCGGAGTAATTTGGGAAGAAACAATGCTATTTATTTGAAAGTCAACTTAGTATGGAAAAGTAGGTTGTCTGTGATTTTTCTTGCATCCTTAAGTAGGCCTAACTGCAGAAGAATAAGTCTTAAATATTCTATTTTAATTTTATCAAACACCTTGTAACCATATGTTGATATGTAAGATAAATTAATCTCTGTTGGACTTCTGAGGTTATAAAAAAGAAAAAGAGTTTATTGCTTGCAGATTCTAGTTAGCATTTGTGTAGCAGAGAACATACCCCAATAAGGGAGGAATCCAAAGTGGTAAGGATTAATTATTTCAGGTAAAGAGTACAATTGTTTAAAAACAGACATCTTGTAATCTGCATTTAATAATGAGAGTGGGTAGTGATTGTTTAACTCAAATGACTCTTTGTCAGATCTGAGGATTAGAACTGCAATGTCATAATTAAAATATTGGTCAATGTGGGTGTGCTTAGTAAGATTTGACAATACAGTAAATAAAAATTGAGCTAAAATTAAATAGAAATTAATTTGAATTTAATGGTTATTAGTTCTAGATATAGAGCCTTGTCTTTTTGGTAGTTTTTCTTGTACTTACCTATGAACCTTTGAACCTATCATATCAAATGACCAATCTGGCATATGAATTTTTTTTTCTACTAGTAAGAATTTACCCAGAAAATTCTGAACTTGAGGTGTCTGTCAGCTGATAGAATGGAGGAATATAACTCAAATAAGGTAATCTGAATTTGTTGGAAATTGTATGCTTTCTGTCACATTATACTCAGAACTTTTATGATATTTTCTATTGTGTAAAAAAATGAGAAAAATATTTCCTATATCTAACCACAGACAAATGTGCATTCTGTCTAAATGGAAAATAGGAATTATATTGCATCTCCTATGGTAATATATTAATTTGATTCTGTAGGTTTGCCTTCTTTTGAGTATATTAATGTGGGCTAATTGCTGTAAATATTTCTTACACATTTACATTTCTTCAAAAAAAGTTAATTTCCTTTTATTTCCTGAGCTATAATCTTAGTCAAAAAGATAAAACAGTCTGCTCACTGTATGGAGAAATTTATTTATTAATGAATTGTTCCAGAATTTTCGTTTTTAATCTGTTCTGTATATTCTAAACAAATTATATTTACTCTTACTGGCCTCAATGTTGGATTTAAATTTGTAATGTTCAACATAATGGGCTTATGATCAGAGATTGCTTGTGTTTTAATCTCCATGTTTTCAGATATTGAGAACAAATATGCTTAGATAAAAAATAAAGTCTATCATGTTTTTGGATGATAAATCTAAATGAAATCCTGGCTATGTAGATGTAAAATGACTTTATACATCAACTATATTTAAATTTCTAAGAAGGTTTTGGGTGGGAGATGTGTGAGAGTGTTTGTAAGTATGGTATGAGTAAGGATTAAATAAGAGGTAGACTTAGTGTTTTGAGGTGGTTAGATGTTTACAGTTTAAGGTTTGATGAATCACTAGAGGAGGGGAAAGATAGATTGTTGTCCATGTGTTGATGTGTGCGGTGTGTAACTGGGTGTCTCATGTAGTAGCAGTGCTAAAGAAAGATTTTTTCTAATGTAATGTGTAGGGTTGGGATAGGGGCATGGTTAGTGTTTAGAGTTAACACGCATTAGTAAAGTGGAAGAGGAGGGCAAAAACATACTTTGGTCTACAAAACCTCTTACATAAAAATGGGTGACAAAAGCAAATGAAGGTAATGAAATATTTCTGGTTACTAATCAATAATCAATACTAACAGAATTTTGCTGTAACCTAAGAAGGTTGATATATAAATATAGATAACCTCTGCTTTTATTTATTGAATTTCAAGGATGTCCACAATCTTGTACCAGAAAGTATTAGCTGCATATAACACATTTTGATAAAGTATTTGTTGAAATGGTATTAATTATTGCTGAAAAGTGTTACACTGCACATTATCGAGTATTAAGTGGATGTGGTTTAGAAATTTACAGATTCAGCTTGACATTGAAATCTTTGATTGCTGCTCCTTCCTCCTGTTGACGTGGTTTCCTTTTTCATTCTGTGGCAGTAATTCCATTTGGGTGGTCTTTATTTCTTCGCAGTCATGTGACTATAGAGTAAGTACATGTAAATAAGCGGGTGCAGGGAGGTTGCTGCCTTGTAAAAAAAGACAGAGAAATGTTTTTGTGGGATTCTTCAAGCTAACTACATGATGATCAAGTTCCATCTGGTGGCTGCTTAAAGGAACTTAAAGGAACTTAAATGTGGTGAAATTTAAGAGTGACGCAGAGGTCAGCATAGCAGAAGAATGGGCTAGGTAATATAGTTCACCTGTAGTTTGTAGGACAGGGGCGATATTTTAATTATATAAAATGATGTCCTAGAAATAAAGAATTTAAACTACCACCTTTGATTTCATGTTAACGCCTCACTAAAGAAACCAGCAAGACCTGCTGCAAATCTAAAACTATGAGGAAAAGTACAGTTGTGTAAGTTGCATTTACCCATAACAGTAGCTATTCAAATTCCTCACTTTTGCTGTAGTATATGGGTTGTGTCTTGCCCAAGACAAAACAACTGATCAGCTTCTAGAAGCTCTGTCTCCCTCCTTCACTTCCACTCTGACTGCTGAATGGTTAACCCTGAGGAGGGAAAATGAGCAATCAAAGTGGAAAATCTTTAGGACTTTCTTGCCTAAAAGTTAAGAATTAGCGTACTCATCCTGAACTATAAAAACAAGAAATAACCACCAAATGTATATAATTATATATAATAGTAAGGGGGGGTGGAGGGTGAGTGCATGTACTGCAGCAGTGACAAATTCAAACATCTACTGGTATGAATAAGTGTAACTTATACAACTGTACTATATTCATCATTCCTACTGCTGCAGTAGCCTTTAAACTATATGGGTTAATTACCAAAGTCTATCCAACTATCAAAGCCAGTTCTAGATCTAGAAAAAGAATCTGATCTGTAATGCCTTCCAAAATTATGTACACAGGGTCATGTAGCTGCTCCAAAATACCTCTACAGTCCCCCCATTTCCAGTATGCCACTGAAGAAGACAAGGACTTCATAGAATGAGCATTGATACTGCTTGGAACTGGTTAACCATGGGCGGCATAACAAAAGGAAAGAGCTTGTCTTTTCTTTGTCCAAACATAAAAATAGCTGATCAGTTTTCTAGAGGAATTGGTTCTGTCAAGATAGTGCCTCAGCTGCTTATGAATGCCCAGAGTATGTAGAAGCCTTTTGTCATGGTTCTGAGGGTCTGGATAGAAACTGTGAAATTGGTGGCTTGCTTCAAAATGAATGAGGCATTTTTTATAATGACACCCTATCTGTATGAAATACCAGAAAAGGTTCATCTGCCATGACATCCTGCAACTCAGACACTCTTCTTGCAGATGTCCGAGCAATGAGAAGAATGTTTTTTCATGTAATGAACCCTAAGTCTGCTTGACAGGCAGGTTCAAATGGAGACATGGTTAACTTTTCCAGCACAAATTTAAGATCCCAGGAAAGAACAATCTGTTTACGGGGAGGCCTCAGGTGCAGCACTCCTTTCTGAAACTGTTTTATCCAAAACATTGAAGAAAGTGGAGGTCCATGGGCAAACATGTTGAAATGGCCAGAAGATGTACCTTGACGGAGGAGTTCAAAAGGCCAGAGTCTGGTAGCTCACACAAATATTTGGACATCAGTGATAGCAAATCTCTGATAGGGCTCTGTTATTGCCTAGGCAGCAACTAGAAAATCATTTCCACTTGCCAGTATAAGATTCTCTAGAAGCAGGTTTTCTTCCCTCCTTTAGTACCTGCTGTATGTCCTCTGAAAAGAGGTGCCTAAAAGGAAGAAGAATTGAATCATTCAGGCAGCTGAAGTTGCTTCAGACTGCAGTGTATCAAATGGCCTCTTTCTTGTGTGAATAGATCCAGTTTGTGAGGAGGCTTGTGGTAATTGGCCTTGACCAGTTCATTATGAAGAATGAACCAATGTTGCCTGTGACAAAAGGGAGCCACTACAATTACTTTTTGGAAAGTCCTTCGGAATCTTCCGAATTACCCCGAATATCAATGAAAATGGTGGAAATAAATAAAGGAAAATAACTTTCCATGGGACTGAGAAAGCATTTGCTTTCCACGCTTGTTAGCAAGGAATCCCGGAGTGGAATTTGTTGAGATATCTGTTTTGAAAGGCGGCAAACATATCTATATAAGGTGTTCACCACAACTGGACCGATTCATGACTGACTACATTAGCAAACAGTCTGGAGGGAACAAATCAAAGCGGCATTATAGTAAGACTGAACAAGAACGTCAGCAAAGAAAAAGGGAATGAAATGCAAGACTAAGGGCACATGGGATGAAACTGAGAACAGATAAGACAGTTGTAATTGCAGCAAATGGCAGAAATCAGGAAAAGCTAAGAATTGAGATAGAAGGAAAAATAGTGGAACAAGGTAACAGTTTCACATATCGGAGGGGTGGTTTAGGAGAAGGAAAGTCTAAATGAGTAAATCAAAGCTAGAATCAGAGGAGTTGCAGCCATCTGGTGCAGAGTATTAGGGGTAGTGAATGATGGAAGAATGGCAAAGAAGCTGAAAAGTAAGGTGTACAAAATAGTGGTGTAACCAGTACTACTGTATGAAATCTGGCCAGTAAAGACAGAGTAGTCGAGGAAGCTAGAGGTGATGGAGATGAAGTGTCTGAGACAGGTGGTAGAATGCATACTATGGGACAGATGAAGCAATGAGGACATCAGAGCAGAAGCCAAAGTTGCTCCAATTTCAGAGACGGTCAACAAGAACAGATTACTGTGGTTCGGGCACATGCAGAAAAGCAGAAGACAATCTGTCTGGTTAAGAAGATTTGGGACAGGAAGGAAGAACACAACAGGAAGCAAGGGCATCCAGCAAAGAGGTGAATGGATTGTGTGAGAGAAGACCTATGACAGTAAAGCATGAGTGTCAAAGATGGTATGAGACAGTTGACCTGACACCCCCCATGCCATGTAGAAAATGGGAAAGGGGGGGGTTGATGATGATGATTCACATTTCCATAGCCAAAAGGTTCAGGAAATGTCTTAAATTTCCATGTCTGGGTCACATTATAAGTTCTATGCATTACTTTTTGGGTTATCTATACTCCAAGGGTATTTATAAAGTGTGCAGCTCCATTCATAGCTCATTGCAGACTGAATAGCATTTACACTTTTCCTTATTTAGTCAACTTACTTATATTTGCAGTGTATTTTCCAAGATATCAGGAGTCATTACTATGAGTTTCTTCTCTTCTGACCAATTTAGAGTTCCAGATAAGTATTCAGAAATCCTCCTGGACCCCATCACACAGTATTGTCTTTCCAGGATATCTTATGGACACTGTAGCAAAAGGCATTTTTATGCAGGTGAAGGTGGATTTTTATTTGGATACATTCCTGAGCTTCTCAGCCAAATCTCAGACTTCAGCCAGGTAGTACCTCAGGATCTTGGAATTAATAGCACCTATGACTCTCATGATTCCTCTTGCCAGGTTACAGTTGAGAAAGATTTAACGATTTCTAAAAGACACATAAACTCAATATTTGCATCCTCTGGAAATTCAGATTCCAGTTCTGAGCTTTATAACAAAGGGACTGCACTGGTAGAGACTGCAAATACAAGCAAATTCATGTTTCCACTTTTGTTTTCTACCTCCAAGTTAATCTGTAACAATGGTCACCTCAGGGTTCACTTGGGGGGGCAGTTTTGATGAGGATGAAGGTGCAAAGATTGGATTCCTCAGACAGGTCAAAGCACATATGTGTCAAAGTGATGCTGACTGTGATCCATGCCTTAAAATCTTTTCATCACTTAGGTTCATAGATGTTTACTAGGCTAATGACCACAAGGGCCTTTTTAAGCCTAGTCATGCATCCCAAATCTCTGACAAGTTCTGATACCCTTGATAAGTGTAAGCATTGGCCTGGGAGATGAACCATTTACAATAGACTAGGACCATGCTAACTGCCCTTGTGGGCTACTTTAAGCCTAGCAAATTACCCCTTGTGAGAATCAAACCCTGTACCTTGTGTTTGTAAGATAAACACCTTAACCATTATGACAACCTCCCAACACATAACTAAGATGTGCCTCCATGAAACTCCAATGGGACTTAAACCCACAACCTTCATCATCTGTTCTACCAAAGGAGCTTAATTTACATGTTGAGCTACAGCAGCTCCCTATAAGTAAATACTAGGCTACCTACCCTTGCAGGCCATTTTAATCCTAGCCAATTTCCCTCAAAGGTGAGAGTCAAACCTTGTACCTTGTGTCTCTGAGGTAAACACCTTAACCATTATCCTAACATCCCAATATGCTCCCCAGGGCCTCTTCAAGTGATTACTGACAACACCATAGTAATGTGGTACATCATGAAGGGGTTGCAAGGTTGTACCCTTTATTCAGGCTGTGAATGATGGCTTGCAAGGTACCTCTTCAGCACTCAGTTACTCTCCTACATTCCATCAGACCAACATAGTGGTAGGCAAGCTGAGCAGGACCAGAACAGACCCTTATAAATGGAGGTTGAATGAGGAGATTTTCCAAGAAGACATTAGCCATTAAGCCAACCCCAGTTTTTGACAGACAGAAGTCTAGAATGGCTCTCTTTCTTTATTTTGGTTGCCTCACCCATGTGGACCCAGGCAGTCCTCATATCTTATTCTGTCTGTCACAATATGTGCTTTCAGATCACCTATTATTAACACCAATTAAAGCTGTCCTGCTTTATCTAGTAGTTCCTGCAATACACTCTTTTCCTCACTGTCACAATCCTGCTGGTGGGCATAGGCTGAGATTATAAATACTGCCCTATCCTTATACTGGAGTCTGACTGACATGAGTCTGTCAATATTTCTATAGCATCTCTCACTGTCAGTCCCTGCACCTTTTCTAGTCTGTCCGCCTACTGAGTAGTAGACTCTGAATTATAAGTCAAGTGGCTTTGCTGCACTGTCCTTCCATCTTGTCTCCTGGATACATAAGATGTCCAGCCTACTCCTTATAATCATGTTATCCACTTCTAAGCTTCATCCTGTTAGTGAACCTACATTGAATGTAACAATCCTTAGTTAGGCAGGTTGATTCGTTTTACATCCAGCTTTCACTCAACAGAGCTATCCCAGGTAACCCAAGCTGGACAACTGGATGGTAAGGGCTGCTGGGATTTATGACAGGCATACACATGGTCTCTGGCATAGTTCAGAGTAGGCTGAGTCCTCAACCCACTTATCACTGGCAAAAATCCATGCCTATTTTTGGCGACATTAATCAACACAACCAAATCACCTAGAGGCAAAGTTTACACCATCAAGGTTAGCCCTGACATGGTGCACAGTCTGTGAATTAGGCTTGCTACAGGTAGTGTTATATGCATCCTCCAAGACTGGTACCAGTGGAGGTAAAGAGGTAGAATGAGGCATCAGAAAACTGGTTTTGCAAATCAGCAAGAGATGAAGCTCTATTTCAGTGTATGTTAGAGTCATCTGATATGTCTTTCTCAGGAATGTTTCTACTGACAAGAGTTATAGCTACTGTATTCTGTTTACCAGGATCAAGTGTTTGCAACACTTTTTTGGCTAAGATAAGAAAATCATCTTGTCTTTTGATGAATAATGTTTAACCTTCTGTTTTCACCTTCACAGGTATCCCTGAGACTGAATATAAGATGAAACTTCTGCCACATCAAGAGGTCTCTTCCCAGCAACATTCAGCAGAATCCCCCAATATATCCCTATGCCCCACTAGAGATCATTCCCCATGCACGATTTAGACAATAGAAGAGACAAATAGGACGTGGCTGCCCTCTAGTTTATGGTGGCTGATAGGACTACACCAGAAGAAACCAGAGAAGTAAGTAAATGGTCTAAGTAATGATAGTTTGCCACTGCAAATTCACCCACCATTGGCTGAGACAAAGACTGAGCTCATGAAGTTGGCAAGGGCTCTTCAGTATGTTGTTGTTTTTTTCTAGGAACTACAAAAATTGGGCCAGTAGGACTGGGGTAAGTATCTATGCTGTTACTGATGAGGGTGCTTTGGATGTGGTAAGAAATACTGGAACAAGTCTTTCAGAAGATAAGGTGTCAAAAGGTTTGCACAAGCAGTACACTTGAGTCCCAAAATCACTGTAATGCATAAGCAGCACATTACATTGCTCTCAGAACCTGACATTAAAAAATGGCAAGTAAGTTGTCACATGAACACAAGCAATACATAACCCATAGTCATTCCTTCCCAGCTAAACATGTCCCCAAACAAAACTTTTCTCTAAATAATAACTTCACATAAGCAGTATATTTTGCCAGAAAACAATCCCTAAAATTAGCTGAAGCAAAAAATAGTGGTACCTGATAGATAATTTCCAATATTAGAGAAATACCAGGATTTTTAAAGGAACAGAAACACTATAATAAAATAAAAGTAAAAAGCACTTATAGATAGATAGATAGATAGATAGATAGATAGATAGATAGATAGAATGACAGACAGACAGACAGCTAGAATTAAAATTTCTGAATGGTAGGGCTTCCCAAAGTGAACTTATTTGCCAGCAAGGAACTGAAGGCTGGCTGCTCCTCTTGTGAAGCCTCTGAGCTACTTCTTCATGAGATGTCAAGAAAGTATTAAAGATTTTCTACTCTCACTGCTGATTTCCCTCCTCAGGCTGAGCAATCATCAGTCAAAATGGAAGTGAGGTAGGGAGCCAGAGTTTTTTGAAGCTGGCTAGTTGTGTCTTGGGTAAGACACAATCCATATAGCCTAAAGGCTACTACAGTAGTGGGCATGATGAAAATCTAGCTGTTGCAGCTGCTTCATAGCTTCATAGGTTCATACTAGGCTATCTGCCCTAGGGCATTTATAAGCCTAGCCAGAGTGTGTTTGGCTTTCGCCACCCATTTTAAAATAATTTTGCTATGCCCTTTTTCGAGATTAGTATACTGTGCCTCTGTCTAACAGTGACACAGAAGTGATACCCGGGGTAAACCTATGATCTCCCATCCACTCATCAAGATTCCTCTTGAAGAGAGTCAATGAGGGACTCTGCCTAACCTGGACTGGGATTTTATTCCAGAGTGAAGGGAGCCTCTGGGTTATGAATCTGTCCCTCCAGCATGTCCTATTTATTTCAGTGCTGAGGTTCAAGTCTCTCGAGCACGTAGCTCGATGGGATTTGGATTTTCTGAGGTGCAGCATGTCCATTAATTCCAGGTTGGACATGGCTTTATACGTCAGGCACAGATCGCCTCTGAGCAGGCGGTATGCCACTGAGTAGAGCTGGAGTTTCTTTAACCGGGCAGCATATGGCATCTGTTTGAGCCCTTTGATCCTCTTGGTGAGGTACTTTTGGGGTTTTCCAGTTGCTGCAGGTGTCTGGTAAGGTACATCCCAAAAGGGGCATTGTACTCAATTATGGGCCTGATGAGGGATGAGTAAAGAGGCACGATGACCTCCCTTGATCTAGATGTGAATGCCTTCATGATTAGGTGGGCTATATAAAATGTTTTTCTAACCACTTTGGCCATGTGGTTGTCAAATGAGAGATTGCTATCAACTTGGGTCCCCAGGTCCCTAATTACTTCTTCTATACTTAATGGATTACCACCTATGTGGTAATTTGTGGGCACTTTGTTTTTGCCAAAGGGGATGACTATACACTTTTGGCATTTAGCTTGAGGCCATGGCTCTGGCACCAGTTGTCTGTTTCTATGAGGCCCTTTTGGAGGATGGTTGTGTCGGCTGGAGTGTCGATTATGGCACCCAGTTTGCAGTCATCTGCAAACTTGGTCAGCCACAGTCCTTCCATGTTGGCCTGTACCTCCGAGAAATATATACCGAACAAGAGAGGTCCCAGGACTGAGCCTTGTGGGATGCCACTTGTAACTGGTTTGGAGTCTGACATGGCTCCAGCAATTCTAACCATGTGGGTTCTGTCCTTGAGCCAGTTTGCAACCCATCTAGTGACATAGGGGTTTATATTTAAGCTGGTGAGCTTATCTATAATGCCCAAGTGGGGTATTGTATCGAAGGCTTTTGCAAGGTCCAGGTAGGCTGTGTGGACCACCTTCCCCTCGTCAATGGCCTTAGTGACTGTTTCAAAGAAATCAACCAGGTTTAAGAGGCAGGATCTGCCCTTAACAAAGCCAAACTGGGTAGCATCCAGTGTCTGTAGGTCCCCAATATCTTTATTTATGAGGTCCATGATGATCCTTTCCATAGCTTTGCAGACCAAGCTAGTCAGGCTTATGGGGTGATAGTTTCCAGGATCCATTGAGGCACCACCTTTGTGGAGAGGGACCACTGTTGCTGTATGCCACTCTTTGTGTACATATCCTGTAGTAAGGCTGAGATTGAACAGTAGTTTTATGTTTGGGTTTAGCTCTTCTTGGAGTTCATGTAGGACGCAGCCCGGGACACCGTCTGGTCCCATTGATGCTGTGTTTTTTGCTTTGGAGATGGCAGCTCTTACCTGAGCATCTGAGATGTCAGGGGGGCAGCACTTTGCTGGGATAGATATTTGCCCTTTTGGTGGGGATGGGGGGAGAAGTTTGCGCTGAACCTGTCAGCTAGGATGTTGGCAATGTCTGTGGGTTCGATGTATTTTTTGTCATTTTGGACTAATTCTGAGCATATCTGGGAATTCCCACCCAGGTTCCTAACATAACTAAAGAAAGCCTTGTGATTATCCTTAGTGTCCTGTGCAATTTTTCTCTCAAAGCTGGCCTTAGACGATTTTATGAGTGCCCGTAGTTTTTTGCTAATACTGATCAGAGATGCCTTCCCTTTTTGGGATTTTGCTCTATCATGTAGTAGCTTCCTCCTTCTATTGTATAGTTTGTTTATGGTTGGGGTCCACCAGACAGGACGTCTGCCTTTGGAGGATTGGGACTTGGTTTTATTTGGGATTGCATGATTCATGCATTCCTGAAGGTGTTCATAGAATGCGTTTATAAAGGATTCTGCAGTCTGGGCCGTATTTTCCACAGGCCCGGGAGCTTTGAAGGATTCCACCTCGGTTTTGAGGAGTGTGAAATTTGCATTAGAAAAGTTTTTCACTGTGGTTTTCAGGGCAGGGGGTGGAGTCAGGATGTGAATATCCAGTGAGATTAGTTTATGGTCTGATCTTACCAATGAGGGATAGACTTCTGGTCTGGAGCACAGAGTCCCCATGTTGGTGATGATCAGGTCCAGTATGTTTTCCCCTCTTGTGGGAGTGGTAACAAGTTGTTCCATAGCATTTGAGTTTATAAATTCTAGGAACCTTTGGGCTTGGGTAGTTGAAGTCACCCAATATAATGGTGTTTGGAGAGACCTTCATATTTTCCAGTGTTCTCAGGAAGGCTGAGTGGGGTTCCTGGGTTTGGGAGGGTGGTCTGTAGCAGGCTATAAACTGGAAGGCAGTTTTACTCACTGTTAGTTGCACATGGATAGTCTCTGATGTTTCGTGCTGTGCCACCAACCTGGAGGTGTATGCTCAGAGAGCTCCTCTATGTCTCTTTTCATGTAGTCCAGGGAGGTACGTCTCAGGTCATTCACACCAGCATGGACAATGACTGAGTCATATTTGTACTTGCCTTGGAGTGACCTGAGTGCTTGTGTTATGTGGTGGATCCTAGCGCCTGACAGGCAGCTCACCGTGACCTTCTCCTTGTTCAGCCTGGTGAGCAGGACGTCAGTGTGCCTGACGATACTGTAGGCCTCCCATTAAGGGCGTGTAATTGAAGTGGACCTATCTGCAATAAATATTCCTTAATGGGAACACTTCACATAATCGAATTACTGAAATCTCGAATTTCATATGGTTGAGACCATATGATCGAGATTTCAGTAAATCGAATATGTGTAGTGTTTAAAAATAAGAGTTTACTTACCTTAATACATTGTGTGCACACAGAGGCAAGGATTCTTGTACTCTCTGTGTGTACGTAATGTTTTATTTTTTTTTGTGGTGTTGACAGGAAATGAGAAATCTCTCGTTTTGTGCTTCTGCATACAGCGCAAGACGGGAGATTTCCCATTTCCCCACTGTAGCGCGATCTTGGAGTTGGTATATTTAAGTAGGGGGGTGGGGGGGTTGTGGGGTTTTTTTGTTGTTTTCACTTCAGAAGTTCGTGTTTACGAAACTCGATCTTTTGGTTTCGGTTATTTGCAGTTCGAGATTTTGTAAATTCGAGCTTCTGAAGTGAATCCTCCTTGATATACCCAGCACTCCATTATTATTGTTATTTTTATTATTATTATTATTATTATTATTATTATTATTATTATTAATAATAATAATAATGGCTTAGATGGTTACGCAAATGATTAAGTATCTAAAGTACTTCATTTGAAACACAGTTAACATTTTCTTTCTACTGGGTCTTACTATTCAAATAAGTTTACAACTCACCTAAGATTACTATGTCCTTTGTTACCTGTTGTTAAATATGAATACAATTTTCACTGATATTCAAGAAAATGCAACAACTGACTAAACTGATTTTAACTGCAGAGAGATTCCCCAGTGGGACCCAGAACATTTTCCAGTCTGCTTACCTTATATCACTATGTGCTTCATTGTTTTATAACCATGTAAAATTAAAATGAATTAACTAAGAAAAACATTGGTTAAATTGTCTTGATGAGTAACAAAATAGGAAAAACAAGAATCTCACTTACTGCTTGTTATTTGGTCCATTATTAACAATATCTTTCAACTAGGGCAGCCATAGTGGTGCAGCGGTTAGCGTTGCCGCTTCACAGCAAGAGGTTCTCCAGTTTGATTCTCGGCTGGGGTGCCTTCTGTGTGGAGTCTGCATGTCCTCCCTGTGGTTGCATGGGTTTCCTCTGGGGGCTCCGGTTTCCTCCCACATCCCAAAGACATGCTGTAGGTGGATTGGACACTCTAAATTGGCCCTAGGTGTGAGTGTGTGTGTGTGTGTGTGTGTGTGTGTGTGAGTGTGTGTGTGTGTGTGTGTGTGTGTGTGTGTGTGTGCCTTCTGTGGAAGGATGGGCGCCGGGCTGGCAACTCGACACTGTAAAACTCCACTGCCAATCATAAGCGGACAGGTGATCCGCTGTTGCGACCCCTAACCAGGAAAATCTAAGGTAAGAAAATCATCTTTTCATAGACATGAGGATCTAGACTGTATTTCACCAAAAAATGGTCATAAGGCAGCACCCATTCCTGGATCCAACATCGCAGACACACAGACATACACACCAATGCACACTATGGGTCCCCATTGATATGCCAAGGACTATAAGTACAATCTTCAGAAAATAAAAATTAAATGTTAATGAGGAAAGATACACTATGCCCACAATTGCCATAATTTGGAGTACTGCTTTTATATTAGGGTACACAGAGAGAGAGTGGTCTCAGAGCTACTGAATAAAAGCCATTTTTCTCTTTTTTTTTTGTCCTTGCTGCATAGTGATCATCCAGATGACCAACGCATGCCCTCAACCAAGGAGAGACATGATTTTGGCAACCATTGGGGGAGGGAAATTATTTTTTTTTCCCCCCACAGGCCTGCACTCATGCAAGAAAGACTACCAACCGAGGGCTGTGCAATGGGGTAAACATACATGGTAGATGGCCCACCTGACTTCTGTGACAGTTTCCAGCATGCAATCTTATTCCATGCTGTAAGGCAGTGTTGGTAGTCCTCTTTGATCTCAACCATGGGTGATTATGCCTGAGCATGTGCCCTTGGGCATGTGTACCCTTCTTTTTCCCTGAACAAAGGTGAACACTCTAGCCTTTCACTTCTCTCTCATGCCTGCTTGGCTTCTCCAGACCTAGCACCACTAGTCAAACCCTGGTCACCTGATCATAGGTAGTGCTCCTTTCTTATACTCCATAGAGCTGGGGCAGAATTAGTACAGAAAAGTTGTTGTAGTGTGGTGGTTTAGAAATCCATCCAGGGTATGTGCTTTAAAGACATAACAGTAGGTTTCAACATTCACTGATGTTTACTTAAGTCAAATTTGTTATCTGAAGAGTTAAAACTCACAAAGCTGTGTCTCATACTTATGATAGGGAGTCAGCACATATTAACATGCAGCTAGGATCAGTTTGAGAAATTCCAGAACATCTACCTGTATGTCTTTGGAATGAGAGATGAAACCAGAAATGCTGGTGATAACCTGTATGGACACTATGAGGACATAGAAACTGTAAATAGAATGAACTTCACCTTGTAAATAAACTAGAAAGTCAAATGCTATGAAGTAGTAATATTAACCATCACTCCACTATGTTGCCACCAGTCACACTCATATTGGAATATATTTCATTTTAAATATTACTCTGACTAGCAGGTTATTTAGAAATTAACATGAAATAAAATTAGGCTGCATGTTAAATTTGATATTTACTCATAAACACCTACACGTACCTTCTAATTTTCACTTTTCTGATGTAAATGTGATACAAAATTCCAAATAAATGCAAAATTTTGTTAATTGTACCATCTGTGTAGTATTGCTGGAATTGAATTGATCCTTTGTTTTTAGTTTTGGTGAGTACCTTCACAAGGTGGACCCTGTTTTTTACAAAATCTCAGCAAAATAACACTATTACATAGACTGTATTTTATATAGCATATATCATGGACAGAAGTAGGTTAAAAACTAATAAAGATAGCTGGGTGCACAAGTCTCAGGATAAAAAGTGCCCAATCCTGGTAGGCGCACTGGTGCCAGGACTGGAAAAGATGACAGTGTAGAATCCTCAAGACAAGGAAACATTCCTATAATGGGGTTAGGCCAGGCTCAGGGTGAGGATGGCAATTCTGTTGAAGAAGGAAGTAGCAGTCCACAAAAATCACAAAAATTGACAGGCCAAAAAAGAGCCATAAAGATGATAGAGTGGACTATGATATGGTTTAATATTTATGCAAAGGAGAAATCCAAATTAATTAATACAAAAAAGCAGTTCTAAAGATATTCAAAGAAAAATATAGGCAAAGGCACCCTGATATGGAAAATTTCACAATACAAAGAAATTAAGATCACAAAGGGGGGAATGTAGAAGAAAAAATGAGTGAAGTCAAAGTTGAAAAAAGAAAGCTTAAGTTAGGGAATATCTGTGAATTGAAGGATTTAGTGTAGAAAGTCTAACACAGGTTATGCCACAGCACGATGAAACAATGTGTCCCCAGATAAAGAGAAACAGGAGGAGTGGGAGACATCTGAAGAAGAAATATGGATATGGGATAGAAAAACAGAATTAATATGGTACAATATTTATACAAAGGAGAAAGCAAAACTAATTGATGCAACAAAGCAGCACCAAAAATATTTGAAGAGAAATACAGACAAAGGCATTCAGATATGGAAAATGTTGCAATACTAGGGAAAGTAGAAAAGAGGATTAGTAATGAAGAAGTTAAAGAAATCGAAACTGAAGTTATGGATTACCTGTGAATATTTAGTGTAGAAAATCTAACACAGGTTACGCCACAGCATGATGAAACAATGAGTCCACAAGTAAGGTGAAACAGTAGAAGAAGAAGATAGCTGAAGAGGAAATATGGACATGGGAAAGAAGAAGAGATTTAATATGGTGCAATATTTATACAAAGCAGAAAGCAAAACTAATCAATACAAAAAAGCAGCAACAAAAATATTTGGACAGTAATACAGACAAAGGCATCCAGATATGGAAATTTTTACAATTCAAAAATAAGAAAACAAAGGGGGAAAGTAAAAAAGAAAATTAGTAATGGAGAAGTTAAACAAATAGAAATGGAACTTATGGATTACCTGCGAAGTGAAGGTTTGAGTGTAGAAAATCTAACTCTGATAACATCACAACACGATAGAATAATAAATCCCCAAATTAAGGAAACACTAGTGGAGCGGGAAGCATCTGATCAGTCACCATATAAAGATACGTCGGTGCCTTCAGTAGGAAACCAGTACAAAAATTCAGCTGGAGTTGCACAGCAAGGGAAGGAACAGGAAACTGGCAACTATGACACAGTCAATGTTGTACATTGATAGGCCAGTGAGTTTCTGCATGAAAGAGCAACAGATGACACAGGATGAAGCTGAAGAGAATATGGCACAGGAAGATGTTCCGGAACTTTAGGTAGAATGCCTGCAGGAAACGATGAACAACAAATGTGCCCTTAGTTTAGAAGAGAATGATCTAAGGGAAGAATTGCTTGATTTAATAGAGATGGCTAGACATATTAAGATCAATGAAAAAAACAGACTACAGAAAGTCAATAAAACCCAAAATGTTAGAAGTTTGATGAAACAAATGAACACAGTAATCAAGACTCTTAATAGAAATTCATGCGATATAATAGAAGTAAATAAGCTATATTACGCTGCGGCTAAATTAATAACAGATAAATTCTTACCAAAAAACACAGGGCAGTAAGGGAAAGGAAGGGGAGAAATAAAATGCTATCATGGAAGCATCGAATAGTGAAAACTATAAAGAAATTAAGACAAAAAGTGTCACTGTTAGAAGAGTACAGAAGAGGGAAAAGATCAACAAAAATATTCAGAAAGATAGATGTGATAAATGCAACATTCAGTATCAGAACAGAACAGACCAGGATCTATCATACACTATTGCAAATAATAAACTAAATATATCAACACAGGCAGAAAAACTTAGAAAATATGCAGATAAATATAAAGGGAAAGTACAAAATAACAAATTTTTGATGACCCAAAAAGTTTTATAGAGAACTGGGAAACAAGGCAAAAGGAATAAAAACACCACCAAAAAAAGAAGAGAGAGATACATTTTGGAGAAATATTAATGAAGATCCTGTAGAATATAACAAAGATCCTGAATGGATTGATGAAGTAAAGAAAAAATAAGAAGTTCAAATGTACAGGATATGACATGGGATGAAGTAACTGCCAGAGAAATTGAAATAAAATTAAGAAAACCTCCTAAATGTAAAACCCCAGGACCAGATGCAGTACCTAACCTGGCTAAAAGTATTAACATCTTTAAATTAAGATTTAGCCGTGAGTAAGAACTTTTTATATGTGCACCCCCAAACAGACACCAGTCTAGTTAACAATAGGAAAAATGATACTCCTCCTTAAGAGTGACCATGTAAGATATCCCTATAACTATAGATCAGTAACTTGCCTTCCAACAATGTATAAACTATACACTGGAATTGATGCGGACAGAGTTTATAGTAATTTAGAAAAAAACTCAATCATGGCAATTGAGTAAAAGAGTAACAAAAGAAAGTCATGTGGGACAAAGGACTATTTGTTACTAAATAAAGTCATACTGGAGAATTGTAAAAAGGGTAAGCATCTAATTATGGCACAGATAGACTACAAAAAGCATTTGACAGTATCCCACATTCACGGATAAAAGAGTGCTCACAAATTAATAAGATACACCCTACACTGATCGATTACATTATAGTCATACCTCTCAACCTCTTAGTACAAGAAATCTGGACAAAGGCTTACAAAATGGGGGGTAAAGGCCCAAAAATAGGGACAGATTTTAAATATTGCTCTTATAAGCTTTGAAAGTTGCTAGAGTAACAGGATTTCTGTTAACATACATTTTTGAAGGATTTCAAGTCTGAAACTCAAATGCATGTCATCATTTGGTGACTTCAGTCTGCAGATTATCCTAGTGATTTACCGGAAAACCACAAATTTTATGAGGAACAGACTGAAAATATAAGGCAAAAATCTACACATTCTGGGAAAATCTGTATAATTCAGAGGTATGATTACAGTGACCATGAAACAGTGGCAAACCACTTTGCAGCTAAGCCATGATAAAGAACAAATTATCTCAGGGATAAAAATTCAAAAGCGGATATTCTAGGGGTAAATATTTGTCACAACTGCTCTTTTGTTTTGACCTTAATCCATTAAACTGTCTACTTAATAGATTAGGTCATGGCTGCAATCTGGCTCTCAGATTGTAACCAAAGTGCAAAAACTTTGTTTTGTGGATGATTTAAAACTCATCAGATGAGGAACTGAAAGCACAACTGCATATGGTCAAAACCATCTGAAATTATATCAGAATGTCACTTGGTCTTGATAAATGTGCAAAAGCAGCCTTTGAAGCAGGAAAGCTGAAGCAGCAATAAAATGTCAATATGGGACAAGAATGTGATGTAAAAGAACTTGAGCAAGAGGGAGTGTTTAAATATTTGGAAAATGGTGAAGGATCAACAATAAAACATGAACAAATGTGAATAAAACTTAATATAGAATATGTCAAAAGACTAAAATGAATACTGAAAGCAGCCCTGACATCTAGGAACAAAGTACAAGCTATAAAGTAATTTGTTCTTCCTGTTCTAACTTACAGTTTTGGGGTGATTGACTGGCCTCAAAAGGTATTGGATCAGTTGGACAGGAAAACACGAAAAATGCTTAATGCTTATCAAATGATTTATAAAAATCAGTGTCTACGAATGTTATATATTGTCCATTCTGAAGGAGGTGTGGGCCTCCTTGAAATTTATTACATGTATAGATCAGCAATCATATGATCGAATACGTACCTGCTGGCTTCACAAGATCCAAACACAGAGAAAGTTTTAAAACATGAGGAGAACAAGTCTGAAATGACTTCCCTGCTTATTTAAGCAGAAGAATATCATTGTCAAGGGGGAATGAAAATCAAACCAGAAGTAGATAATATTAGGCAGCAACCGAATGTGCCAAAAACAAAAGAAAGAATATAAGGTGAAGGATCAGATGAGAAGTCAAGAAATGTGAAAAATGCATGAATATAGTTGCAAGTACAGAAAACTCCTGGAATGACCTCATGTTGATCAGAATGTAATGCACGAATGGTTAAGGTTTAAACTGAAAGATACAAGGTGAATATTAGTGGCCCAGGATAGTGGATTATATACACGTTGGTTTACAAAGTCCATTGAACATGGAGAAACAGATAAATGCAGGTTTTGTAAAACAGAACTGGAAACAGTGATACATCTTGTTGCAAGGTGTGAAGACCTGTATACTGAAAGGCATAATAATGTGGCAAGACTGTTACACTGAAAATTGTGAAAACATTATAATACTGAAGAAGCTGAGAAGCATTGGAAATATGATCAACAAAGCATTATAGAAAATGATGAAGTTTATATCACATGGGATCACCCATTACCAACAGCTCATAAAACAGATGTGAGAAAACCAGATATAGTAGTCCAGGAAAAGAAAACAAAAGCAGCATTAATCATTGAAATTGCTACACCCAGTGATTATAGTGTCTTACATACAGAGAAGCACAAAGTGTAGAAGAAAGATACCCAGACAGTTCCAATGGTAGTAGAAGCAATGGGTCTCATAAAGAGAATTTACAGTCGTATTTAGATATGGTGCTGATTCATGTAACTCCATATGAATTGCAAAAGGAATCATTTCTGGGCACATTGCAAGTGCTGCAAAGAGCACTTTTGGATAACATCAAAGATTGAAATGATATTAATTTCAAGAACTTTAATAACACTTTGACTTAGGAATGGGGTCCATTTCTGTCATGGTTTTAGAAAACCAAAAGTCTTACAGAAATCAAAAATGGAATAGAAGCAATTTTAGATTTCTGACAGTCTGTACTGATAAGGATATTTTATTCTTACAATATAATTTATGAATTTGTCTTGCTTCTGATTAAGTGGCTATGAAAGTTTTCTTCCTTGTTAGTATACATTAAGAAATTGTGCATTCTAAAATAAGTGGAATTATAATATCATATTTATTTATCATTTGTTGATCAGGAAAGTCTGACTAGGACAGAGCCAGTTTTCAGTGGAGGCCCAGGGAGAAATGCTTCAGATGCATGTCTTTGGAATGTGGGAGGAAACTGGAGTACCCAGAGGAAACCCACGTGAATGCAGGAAGCACATGCAGACTCCGCACAGAAGGCACCCCACCAGAGAATTGAACCCGAGAACCTCTTGCTGTGAAGTGACAACAGTAACTGCTACATCACTGCACTGCCCATCTTATACTGTAAAGGTGGGGTATGATGCCATGAGTGAGGTAGGAACAGATTTCCTGATGACAGTTGCATTAGGGCACGAGTGTCATGATGTGATATGGTGCCACGAATGAGGCAGGGATCAAGTGTCATGATAAGATGTGGAGCCACAAGTTATTAAAAGTCCTTTCACTAGAGTGTAATATATTGTCTACAGCTGACAATAGACATCACATATTTCATTTATCAATATTAGCTTTAGCTTTTGTGTTTATTTGGTGTCCAGTTGGTTTCAATGGACTTGTGGGTATAGGAATTTTTAGTGGAACAGCGATGTCCATGTCAGATTTTTGTAATGAGTAGATCTCATAAACTCATAAAAAATATGAGGCTACTTCAGGCAAGAGGTTTTACTTTTTTATTTCTTTATTTTTTAGTGTACTTTAGGGAGAGTAGGTTTATCGTAAACTTTTGGAATTTCACAGTTATCAAATGAGAGTTGGTCATGTGTTGAACTTTGCGTGTGTGTGTTTTTGTGCATGCATATTTGTGTATTTTTCAGTTAGATAGGGTTTAGTTTGGGGGGCTCTGGTTTTCAATTTTTTTGTATATTTTATACACGGGGTTGAGTTTCTATTTATAGTTTAGAGATGTGCGTATTAGGATCTATGGTCACTCGGGTGTTTGGGTACTGGGGTACTTGCTAGGTGTTATTTACGGGTGAAGGGAAGGGACAGTCCACTTTATGGAAGTATCTGTGTAAGAAGATAGATCCAGAATTATTTTATGAGGGTCCATTCATTCAAGGCAAATGCTGTATTTATTTGTAAGGTGAGGTATGTGGAAACTGTAAATTTGAATATTTTTTTGTGAGCAGCTGTGGTACTGAATTAAAACACTGGGTAGAAAGAAATGATACAAGTGTTTAACTGGGATATCTTTGATATATAAATGCATTTTTTACTTTACAGATATCCAAGTTCATTTTAAGTTTTTGATTCTGTGATAACTTCTTTCTTTTGAAGGGTTGACATTTATTTTTTTTTGGGGGGGTTTGATGATGTTACACATTTATATATTTTTATTATTATTTGTTTTAATTTGAGAGGGTCAGTTTTTTCTGTGTAAGGTCAGATTTCTTTCTAGTTTTTGTGGATCATTACAGGCCACCAGGGAGATTTGTTAAGATATTTTATTGCTGAAATGTTTATTTATTTATGGTTTACTGGATTGTGTGTTATGAGCCCAAGGAAAGGAAATATTTAAGAATGCTTCACAAAGTTTCTTTTAATTTTTAAGAAATGTCCCTACCAAAAAAAATCAGTAATAATGATAAGCAATGGCGTGGGAAGCTCCTTGTACCTCCTGTGCAAGAGACTTTACCTCTTATATTCTAGTGTTTAATATAAACTCTCAGAGGTCTCACAAATTCAGAGGAAGTTTTGTAAATCTGGCAAATCAGTTTATTCCTAGAACAAAACGTAACAAGCAGTACATTTACTCATTTGAATACAGTACAATTTTTTGTGTTCTAGTCTAGCAGTACACCATTTCCATCTCTTGGTGAGCCATACAATTATCCATTTTTTTTCCTTTTGGGGTTTTAAGCATGGAAAATATATTTTTAAATGTAGCTACATTTGTAGAGTTTGCATGAATTATCTCTAGTGTATAATATTCGACAAAGAATTTTAGGCAGGTTAATACACATTTCATTTTGTTAAGAGAAGAATGTAAGGGCTGCAATGCTTAGTATGAACTGAGTCTAGCTGTTAATGACACTGCTAGGCTAGTAATAAAGATATGATGACATCAGAATATGGTGATATTTCTAGGGTGATTTAGCAAGAATGATGGCAATTTAACAATGTAGAGTGCATATGTGTGTTTGTCACACACATTGATATCTATGTCTAAGTTAAGGATATAATTAACATTTAGACAGGAATACATTTCAAATAACAAAAGTACAATTGCTATGTGTACATATAAACTGAAGAATACTTTTCAATTTCCCATTCAGCAGAAACTGGTGCCATCTCTGCTTTATACACAAATTATCAAATTGTTAAGAGCATTTAATCTGCCATGCTAGATGTCAAACTTGTAATAAGATTTCTGCATAGGATTTCTGTGTTATCTGTTTCTTTATTTACTTATTTTGCAGTTTGTTGCATTTTAATTTGAGTTCCAGTGTTTATTTCAGCTAACATCCTGAGGCTGATATTAATGCAGTGAAGATTTAGTGAACATTATATGTACAGCGCACTTAGCAAAGTGATGAAATATAATAATTAATTACATAATAACACAGATCTGTTTTGTTTAAATAGCCCATGACTGACTAGAATTATAACAGCAAATACATAGATTTAGTATGTTTCTATCTACAGTGTACTTCTTAAGGATTCTTGCATCTAACACAATCTTACCTGATGACTACAACTTTGCTATACTCACAGATCAGTGTTGTTTTGCTGATAAATATCAATGCTAATTTAAAATTCTCTTCAGAGTGAATGGATGATAAAGTGACTACATTTATTTAGTTTGTTTACCAAGGTAGTGCATTGTTCATAACAGGCCATTTGCAGGTTGGCAAACATCAAGATAAAAATAAACATAAAACATATACAGGTCCATTCTTCAGTTAAGAGTTTTTCAGTGATTACTACTGGTTCACAGGAGCATGGAAAGTTAATTAAATGGGTTTTGTCACAGGTTCATTGCTCAGAAATTCTCTGGTGAAGGTCTGTCCAGTTTCTCTTGTCCACCTGCATTTTGATTGTATGCCGTTCTCTCTGTGGATGTTGTGGAAAGAAACCAATGCTTCTCCATTTGATATAGCTGGTATCTGAGGTTCCCTATCAGCTCTAAAAACATTTTGATTGGAGGGGATTGCTGTTTGATCTGACTGGTTTCCAGAAGTGAGCTCACAACCTTTATTGTAGGTGTTGTTAAAGCATGAACTGGTCACCTGTACCTTTTCTGTTCACTAGATTACTTGCTGCAATGTTTGTATACAAAGGCTTAGTTTTTCCTTTTTAATCTCAAAGCAATTTTTTTGGCCTTACTACACTGGAATTGCTTTTCTATTCTTTTCACAATCTCATAAACAGCATTGATATGAGAACTTTATTTGTGCCACATTGCACCTGATATTGCTCTAAATCCATTATAAGTGCACTGCAATATAGTTAAGTAATGTGCTAGCTTTTTGACAAATATGAGTCCGTTCTTCTATCAAATTTATATCTGATTCTTTTTCAGTGGGGGTCTATTCATGAACGCATTCATGTATGTACAGTCCTCTTATCAAAATGCTGAAATATAATTATTAGTGACACAGTATGATGCAGAGTGTTTTGATTAAACAGCACATATAGTAGAAATATAAGTGAATAATAGATTTTTATGCTAATATCAAAACTCTTGTTATAAGGGATTCTTATATCTAACACACTGATGACTTAACTTTGCTATGGTCTTTTCACTGATAAATAACAGTGTTGTTTTATAAGTAACTACCTTTCATTATGTATGGGTGACAGTGGGACTACATCAAGATAAAATAAACATCCAAAAGAGTGTTCTTCATAAATAACATATAAAATAAACATATACAAAATAATACATGCAATAAACATATGTAAGAGTGTTTTTGTGAATTACTGCTGACTCACAGGACCATGAACAGTTTATTAAGTAGGGTATGGCACAGTTCCAATATTATAATAAGAAGGCAAATTCTGAGTTTGTACCAGTTATCAAAGCGATCTATAGTCTGATGCTCTGATATGTTGGTTAGCTTGCTGAAATCTACAGAAAGGGGCTGATTTTTTTTCTTCTTTCTTTCTTTTTTTTCTCTTTGAGAAGAGAGAGTGCAATGTAGAGATAAGGAACCGCTTGCCTCTGATCTTTCCTGGAAATCTCAAAGCAATATGAAGAAATCTGTGACTTCACATAGATCTGAAAGAACATCACAGCTGCAGTAAGCTCATGAGATATTTCAGTTTGTTCTGCGCAGACCTGTGAAAATGAAGGGAAAGAACCAGCAAACTCTGGTTACTTTAGAGAGAGAGCAGGATAATGTTTCTCATTTTAAAATGCTGCAATCTGACTGCAATGGCCAGCCTATACTATGCTAAAATAAGGTCCATGATTGATGCAAAGAAACCCTCATCACATAACAAATAATGAGAACTAGGTAGCAAGCTTGTGCAAGGCAACTTGGGCTCCTAACAGTATGCATGCCATAAGGTTTTTCAATATATGGAAAGGCAGAAATAAAGCAAATAACAACAATGCAAAAAAAACACGATAACCAGGATCACAATGAATGTGAAGTTTTAGTATTGTAATTAATGGTTTGTGTAGCTGCTGAAACATTTAAAGGAAAGGAATAACACTAACAGCTGACTTGATGGTTTCATTATGAAGAAGCAAATAAGAAAATGTGAATAATTATAAAAGACAGTAGTGATGATACTATTTTCTTTTATTTTATTTTATTTTATAAAAGTATTCACTTTAGTATGTCTCATGCCCCCATGTACTTTATTTATTGACATTTGTTTGCTGAGATAGTCCGACTGAGCAGTGCCCGTTTTCAGTGGAGAAATATAAGACTCTCTTGTAGAGAGAGGTATAAGGTATCAGCTCAATAATAATTATAGATTTAATTAAACCAAAGCATAAAAGCAAAAAGTTTAATTTTTGGTATTATTACTTCATAGTGTCATTTAACAAGCAGAAGGTATACATTTTAGTGAATTTTAAATCTGGGTAATGTTAAGGATCAGCTATGTAACTATAGCATGTATTCTGCTGTTTACACTTTGGTTTAATCACATTATGTTATCAGGAGCTCTTTTGTAGCCCAGAAATGTTATAAGGTATCAATACTATATTATTATTAAATCTATAATTATTAGATTTAATAAACTGGCTTGGATGTTTTTATATCCTGGAAAGGACATACAGTGTTCATAATATTGTGCAATATGGCTTAGTTTTGAATGTGTTTAGCACAATATATATATATATATATATATATATATATATATATATATATATATATATATATATGGATATATATCATATATCAAAAATACACTATAATGAAAGGCAACTGATTAAATGCAACTGGTGATCAACAGCCTATTGAAAATTATATATCAATACCCATACCTCCTGATAATTATATATACCAGCTCTGAGACTGCACTATAGTGGGGGAAGGGTAAATCCCCCAATCCCAACTGTACTGCAATCTTGCACAGAAAAAAAAGCTAGTAAGTTCAATCATGGGATCATAGGTTCATAGGTTAGTACTAGGCTATCGTCCCTAGGGCCTATACAAGCCTAGCCATAACAATTGCCTGGATATTTCTTCCCACAATATTTACTTTCCTGGACCCCTGTCTAGCAGGGCAACTGACATGATCCCTGGGGTGAATTTCCTATCTCCCATCCAGTCATCAAGATTCCTTTTGAAGAGGGCCAAGGAGGCGCTCTACTTGACATGTATGGGCAGTCTATTCCAGAGTATAGGGAGTCTATCCCTCCAGCATGTTTTGTTCATTGCAATGACAAGGTTTAGATACCCTGGAGTGTGTGGCTCTGAGGGATTGGGATTTCTTTAAGTGGAGCTCAGGGTTTGACATGGCCTTGTATGTTAAGCAGAGATCGCCTCTGAGTAGACAATATGCCACAGAGTATAGCTGGAGTTTTTTTAGATGGTCAGCATATGGCATCCGCTTTAGGCCTGTGATTCTCTTAGTGAGGTATTTCTGCGGCCTTTCCAGCTGTTGCAGATGTTTTGTAAGGTACATACCAAATGGGTCTAATAAGGGATGAGAACAGTGGGAACAATTACTTCCTTTTTTTCTGGATGAAAAGCCCTTAGTGATGAGGTGTGCCACATAGAAGAATTTCCTGACTGTTGTGGTGATGTGGTTATCAAAGGTGAGACCACTGTCCACCTGCGTCCCTATGTCTCTCATCACACTTTTGGTGTTTAGTGTACTGCCACCTATGTGGTAATTCATGGGTAGATTTTTTTTTCCTAAATGGGATAACTATACATTTCTTGGCATTAAGCTTGAGCCCATGGCTCTGGCACCAAGCATCTGTTTCTGTAAGGTCCTTTTGTAGAATATCCACATCATTTGGGAATTCAATAATGGTTCCCAGTTTGCAGTCATCTGCCAACTTTGTTAGCCAGAGTCCCTTAGTGTTGGCCTGTACTTCAGAGAAGTAGATACCAAACAAGAGCGGTCCCAGGACTGAACCCTGAGGTACTCCACTTGTCTGGAGCTGTATTTGGAGTCGGCTACTTTTACAGTCTGGGTTCTGTCAGTAAGCCAGTTGGCAACACATTGAGTGACGTAGGGATTTATGCCCAGCTTAGTAAGTTTATCTATGATTCCAGAGTGGGGGGTAGTGTCAAAGGCCTTGGGGAGGTTCAGATATGCTGAGTGGACCGCCTTACCCTTGCCCACAGCTCTGGAGACTGATTCAAAGAAGTCAATCAGGTTCAGGAGACAATATCGGCCCTTCACGAACCCAAACTGGGTGGGGTCCAGTGTTTGAAGGTTGCCAAAGTCTTTGTTTATAAGTTCAATGATAATGCGTTCCATGCCCTTGCAGATCATGCTTGTCAGACTGATGGGACAGTAGTTCCCGGGATCCAAGGTGGATTCCCCCCTTGTGGAGTGGGATAACTGTAGCTGTGCACCACTCAGTGGGCACGAAGTCTGAGGTAAGGCTATGATTAAATATGACACTTAGGTGAGGTACCAGTTCATTTTGTAGTTCATGTAGCACACAGCCCAGGATGTCATCTGGTCCCATGGATGCTGTCTTCTTAGCTTTGGAGAGTGCAGTTTCTACCTGTGTTGCTGTGATTAACGTAATTTGGCAATCTTTTGGTATTGAGATTGGCCCTTTAGGGGGTGAGAAGGCAGTGAAGTTGGCACTAAGTCGATCTGCCAGGATTTTGGCAATATCCTTGGGATCAGTATATTTAATGCCATTCTGTTGTAGCTCAGAGCAGATCTGAGTATTGCCATTTAGATTCTTGACATAACTATAGAATGCCTTGTGGTTATCTTTGGAATCTTTGGCAATTTTATTTACGTAACTAGCTTTTGAGGATTTTATGATAAATTCCATCTTCTTACAAAGGCTGGTAAGGGAGTTTTATGCATCCTGGGATTTTCCTCTTTTCTGCAACAGTTTCTTCCTTCTGTTGTATAGTTTGTTTATGGCAGGGGACCAATAGATTGTCTTCCTTTTTTTGGAGGAGAGCATCTTGGTTCTATTCTATGCATAAGAATATTTGATGTCATTGCGGTGTTTGTTTTAAGACTTTAAGTCCATTGCCTAAGCATGCAGTTAAAAACTTGCCTAAGGAAGTGACGCAAGATGAAAGGTGTTTTAATTACATTGATTATGTTTCAATCAACTGTTTAATTGATAATTATTTTGTTTAATTGAATGACTGTTTCTATATATAAATGGCGTCTTTTTATGCTTAAACTACAACCTGATGAAGCGCATTTGTATGCGTGAAAGCGCTTGTTTGTTCTCAAAATAAATTGGATTTTTATTTTACCGTGGTGGTTCCAAGCAGTTTTTTACTCATTCTATTTGGGATGGCACGATTCATGCATAAGTGGATGTGCTCATACAGTGCCTTAGTGTAGGATTCAGCAGTCAAACTTTCAGACCCCGTCTGCATGGGTGCCATGAAGTTTGTCACTTCTGACTTGAGTAGCATGAAGTTGGCTTTGGAGAAGTTTTTTACAGAGGTTTCCTTACAGGGGGTGGGGGTAGGACATGGATGTCAAGGGTGATTTGCTTATAGTCAGACCTAACCAATGAGGGGGTGACCACTGGTGTGGATCATCTATCTCCCATGTTGGTAATGACCAGGTCTAGGATATTGGAGCCCCTGGTGGGACAATGGATTAGTTGATCCAGGGCATTGGAATTTATGAATTCCAAGAACCGTTGGAAAAAGGTGTTGGTACCCGAGTAGTTTTCCCGGTTAATGGCAGGGTAGTTGAAATCACCCAGTATTAGAGTGTTTGGTTGTATCTTAATATTTTCCAGTATGTTTAGAAAGGTGTAGTGAGAATCTTGGGGCATGGTGGGGGATCTGTAGCAAGCTACAATTTGGATTGCAGTCTTACCTAGTGTTAGTTGCACCTGGAGAATTTCAGATGCATTGTGTTGGGCAACTTGCCTGGAGGTGTCAGTATCCTTGGTGAATATGGACACTCCTCCACCTTTAGTGTTTTGGTCTTGGTTTGGTGGCCAAAAAGTGTTGTAAGAGTTGTAGCCTGGTATTTCAGGGGTGCTTTCTGGAGCCTTAAACCAGGTCTCAGTTACTGCACAGATATCGATGTTCTCCATTTTTTAGGAGTGCCTTGAGAGAGTGCATTTTGAGGTTTAGACTTCTAGCATTGAGTAGCATTACCTTCAGAATTTACATGCTTGTATCTGTTATGGTGGTGGTTTAGTCCTTTGAACCTTGCCTAAAAAAGGCACTATAGGAACTATAGGGGTGGCAAGAGCTTTAGCCAGTAACCTGAATCCCAGGGATGACAGGTGCAAACCATCTCTGGAAAAGCATCGTGGTTTGTCGATCATGTCTTCCCAGGCAGACAGATACTGGATCCCCTTTGAATGACACCAGAAGCTTAGCCAATTGTTGAAGTCAATCATTTTGTCCTTATACTGTGGTATCATTCTGGGCGAAGGCAGGATGCTACTGAGGGCTAGGGTCATACCTGCCTGGGCTACATGGTCTGAGAGCTCTTCCATGTCTCTTTTCATGTAGTCCAGGGAGGTACATCTCAAGTCATTCACTCCAACATGGACAATGACAGAGTCATATTTGTACTTATTGTGGAGTGACTTGAGTGCATGCATTATGTGGCGGATCCTGGCACCCGACAGGCACCTGACTGTCATTTTCTCCTTGTTCAGCCTGCTGAGTGAGACATCAGTGTGCCTGACTATAGAGTTACCTATGATTAAAGTGTTGGGTACATTGTCTTGCCTTAGGGTCTGTTGGTGGGTGGCACACTGGTGTTGTGAGCTATGTGTCACTTTGGTTATGACTGGTGTTTGTTTGCATTTCAGCTTCGAAGTCCTTGTTGCTTGGGCAGGTTAATGTTAAGGGCCTCCGCATATGTGGGTTTAGTGTTGCTATGTGTGGGTGTTGATGGTGTGGGTTTTGAAGGGCTATGTGTTGATTGAGGTATAGTGCAGGTGTTAATCTTCTCCTCTTAACTGTCTAGCACAATCCTGGCTGGAGGGAGCATTGCTTACAGTTTGGCTATGTAAGTGCATCTCTCGCAGGTTGTACTGTTGGGTGGTAGGAGGAGAGGGCTGTCTGTGTACATGAGGCAGTTGCCACATTGTCCCAGTATGCCCAGATTCACCAGGTGGACAGGAGAAATCAGTGGAAGCTGACCCTTGGACATGCCTGTTTAGGTGCTTTTCTTGTAAAGTAAAAGAGCTGTTTTCCCTTACCTTTGCAAGGTACTTTGCAATTATAGGTTTACTGCCTTCGATTAATTTCTCCTTATTGACAAGGAGAGTTGAGTGCTTGTATCAGTTTCAGGTTTCCTAGTGCTTTCCAGCAGGTTCTAGAGCAAGTGCTAGTCACAGGGGTTCAGATTTTAGTGCTTCTACTGAGAAACCAGCTAGTTCTAAGGGAAAATTTGAAGAGCAGACTTTCTGGCACCTGGAATACTTTAACTGTAGCCCTGCGGTGCTGCACGATGCAAAAAATGTGCAAACACACGCGTTTTTAAGCCATAAAGTTGAAAGAGATAGAAATCAGCCCAAAAAGGCTAATAAAATTACAATTTCAGAACTGGAAACCACTCCTCTAGTGTTAGATAGGCAGTACAATGCTCACCACTCCCACTGGTAAGCAGTAGGACTTCCCTCTACCACAGCAAGGTCTGGATAGCTCTGAACACAGAAAATAAAGTCCTGAGGCAAGCAAAGCCTGGGATCTGGACTATACTGGCTAGGAAAGGTGGGAAACGAGCAAACAAGATAGTATTTTTTTTTGTTTTGTTTGATTAAAACAGGCTAAACAATGCAACAATACAGTAAATAAACACAGAAAAGGCTAAAGCACTTGAGTGTGTAGTCCTAAACAGTAAATGAAATTAAAACTCTACAAAATTAGCAATTTAAAACTTTTTAAATGAAGCAATGCAAGTGCATAACTGAAAAACGATGTAAGAGGCAGTAATACAGTAGAATAAGTAGCTAGTCTACATATACAAAGAAGTCTATATATACAGAAAAGCAGCTAAAACACACAAACAATTCAGATGCAGTACAACCAAGAGCACTTGAGTTGTAGCAATATTAAGGCAAATACAGTTTTAATAAATGCACTAAAATAAACTATATTTCCAAAATGTTTGAGAAGCACAGTCAGAACACAAGGATATTCAGGAAATGTTTTTTTTTTTTAAAGAAAGGGAGAAAGGAGGAATAGAAGGCCTTCTCAGATGTTCTCTCTGTATTAGGTAGAATGAGGTAATGACACTAGACTGGGAGGAGTGTCACAGATCAAATTTACAGTAGGGGCGGGCAACTGCAAAGCCACCAAGTATAACAACAAGACACCAACAGGGAGGAAGGGTGGGGACCAATACTAAAGCTATTAGCCTACACTGTTTTAGACAGTAAACACTACAGAAATCTTTATGACAGCAGTGAGCCACAAAATGAATGTTTTTAAACAGATAAAGGAGCAAATAGACTATACAGAATGCTTTTAACTGCAAACAAATCACTTACCCGTGCAGATTAGTTAATAGCAATAAAATACAGTAAAAAGCATGAAGCAGGCAATAAAAAGTGCTATTTATAAATTGCTAGAAACATTAACCAGTATAAATAAACCAAAAAAACAGGATACTTATCTCAGATCAGAGTTGTAGTCAATGCCCCTCCTCCACTCTGCTCAGTGTGTATAGACAGAAATTGATTTTGATCAGCTATACGTTCATTTTTCCATTCAAAAATTGGAAGGTTCAATCATTTGTCTGTAACCCATATACATATATCTATATCTAGCGATCTAGCTATCTATATATGTGTGTGTGTCTGTGTGTGTGTGTGTGTGTGTGTGTGTGTGTGTGTGTGTGTGTGTGTGTGTGTGTGTGTGTGTGTGTGTGTGTGTGTGTGTGTGTGTGTGTGTGTGTGCTGAATAGTTTACATCTGTTTTGTTGACACACTTTGGACACAATTGTTCAAAATCAATATTTTATATCAGGTGGGAAATATGTGTGTGCGTGTGTGTGTGTGTGTGTGTGTGTGTGTGTGTGTGTGTGTGTGTGTGTGTGTGTGTGCTGAATAGTTTACATCTGTTTTGTTGACACACTTTGGACACAATTGTTCAAAATCAATATTTTACCTCAGGTGGGAAATATGCCCTTTCCCCAGTATTGTGAGATCTCATAGGTTCATAGGTAGGTACTAGGCTATCTGCCCGAAGGCATTTATAACCTAGCCAGAATGTGTTGGCTTTTGCTGCCCCCTTAGATTTGTTCCCTGTGCCTCTGTCCAGCAGAGCCACTGAAGTGACCCCCGGGGTAAACTTTCTGTTTCCCAGCCACTCATCAAGGTTTCTTTTGAAGAGTGTTAGTGAAGAGCTCTGCCTAATGCAGACTGGAATCTTGTTCCACAGCATGGGAAGTCTCTGCGACAGGAATCTATCCCTCCAGCACATCCTATTTATTGTTGTGGTGAAGTTTAGATCCCTAGAGCGTGTTGCTCGAGGGGATAAGGTTTCCTTTAGGTGGAGCATGTCCATCAATTCTGGGTTGGACATGGTCTTGTATGTCAGGCAGAGATCTCCTATGAGTAGGCGGTATGCAACCAAGTACAGCTGGAGTTTCTTCAGTCGAGCTGCATAGGGCATCTGTTTGAGGCCAGTGATCCTCTTCGTGAGGTACTTCTGTGGTCTTTCCAGCTGTTGCAGGTTTCTTGTAAGATACATCCCAAATGGGGCATTGTACTCTATGATGGGTCTGATGAGTGATGAGTAGAGGGGCACAATGACCTCTTTTGATCTGGATGTGAACCCTTTTGTGGGCCACGTGGAATGATTTTCTAACCACCTTGGCAATGTGATTATCAAAGGTAAGATTACTATCTACTTGGGTCCCCAAATCCCTTATTACGTCTTCCGTATTTAGGGGGCTACCATCTATGTGGTAGTTTGTGGGTACTTTGTTTTTTCCAAAGGGGATGACTATGCACTTTTTGGCATTTAGCTTGAGGCCATGATTTTGACACCAGGTATCCGTCTCATTGAGACCCTTTTTGAGGATGTCTGTGTCAGCTGATGAGTCAATTATAGCCCCTAGTTTGCAGTCATCTGTGAACTTGGTCAGCCATAGTCCTCCTGTGCTTGCCTGTACCTCTGAGAAGTATATGCCGAACAGGAGGGGTCCTGGGACTGAGCCCTTGGGAATGCCACTTGTAACAGGTTTAGAGTTGGACCTAGCTCCTGCAAGTCTCACCATGTGGGTTCTGTCCGTGATCCAGTTGGCAACCCATCTTGTGATGTAGGGGTTTATGTTCAGGCTGGTGAGCTTGTCTATAATACCAGAATGGGGAATGGTGTTGAAGGCCTTAGCAAGGTCTAGGTAGGCTGTGTGCACCACCCTTCCCTAGTCTATAGCTTTGGTAACTGTCTCAAAGAAGTCTACCAGGTTTAGGAGGCATGATCTGCCCTTAACAAAGCTGAACTGGGTAGGGTCCAGTGTTTGGAGGTTCCCAATGTCTCTGTTAATGAGTTCCATTATAATGCACTCCATAGCCTTGCAGACCAAGCTAGTCAGGCTTATAGAGTGATAGTTCATAGGGTCTATTGTGGCTCCAACTTTGTGGAGCGGAATAACCATTGCTGTGTGCTACTCTATGGGTATGTAGCCTGTGGAGAGGCTGAGTTTGAACAGTGTGTTTAGGTGAGGAGTTAGTTCATCTTTGAGCGCATGTAGGATGCAGCCTGGGACACTGTCCAGTCCCATTGATGCTGTGTTTTTGGCTTTGAAGAGGGTTGTTTTAACCTGAGTGTGTGTGATTTCAGGGACTCTACAATCTTCTGGTATGATTATGGGCCCTTTTGGGGTGAGAGGGGAGTGAAGTTTGCACTGAACCTGTCTGCCAGGATGTTGGCAATATCAGTCGGTTCAGTGCATTTTGTGCCATTCTGCACTAACTCCAAGCAGATCTGAGCATTGCCACTTAGATTCTTGACATAGCTAAATAATGCCTTGTTGTCATCCTTGGAGTCCTTGGCAATTTTTCTTTCAAAGCTTGCCTTGGATGATTTTATGAGGGATCATAGTTTCTTGCTAATACTGATCAGGGTTGTCTTCCCTTTCAGGGATTTTACTCTTTTCTGTACTAGTTTCCTCCTTCTATTGTATAGCTTGTTTATGGCAGGAGTCCGGCAGACTGGTTTCCTTTACTTGAAGGAGTGAGTCTTGGTTTTGCTTGGGATGTTATGATCCATGAATTCTTGTAGGTGCCCATAGAATGCATTAGTAAAGATTTTGCAGCTTGGACAGCATTATCCTTCAGCATGGGGGCTTTGAAACGTTCCACCTTGGTTTCAAGTAACGTGAAGTTTGCGTTTGAAAAGTTTTTCACAGTGGTTTCCTTGTCCAGGGGTGGGGGTGGAATGTGGATATCCAAAGTGATTTGTTTATGGTCAGATCTAAGCAGCAAGAGGTTGACCTCCAGTGTGGAACACCGTTCGCCCATGTTGGTGATGACCAGGTCCAATAAGTTGTCACTTCTGGTGGGAGTGTTGACCAGTTGAACCAGGGCATTTGAGTTTAAAAATTCTAGGAAATGTTGGGCAAGGGAACTAGTACTTGAGTAGTTCTCCTTGTTAATGTTTGGGTCATTGAAATCACCCAATATTAGGGTGTTTGGTAGGACCTTTATGTTTCCCAGTGTTTCCAGAAAGGTGGAATGGGGGTCCTGGAACCTGATGGGTGATCTGTAGCAAGCTACAATTTGAATTGCAGTTTTTCCCATTGTTATTTGCATGTGGATGATCTCTGAAGCATCGTGCTGTGCCACTAACCTGTAGGTGTGAGTATCCTTGATGAATATGGATACGCCCCCACCTTTTGTTTTTCGGTTTCGGTTCTGTGGCCAAAATGTATGGTATGAGTTGTAGTCTGGTAGTGCTGGGGTGCTCACTGGAGCCTTAAACCAGGTTTCTGATGCTGCACATATATGGACTTTCTCCATACTGATGAGTGCCTCGAGTGCATGCATTTTGAGGTTTAGACTTCTGGCATTGAGTAGCATTACCCTTGGTTGTTTGTTACATGTGCTATTTACAACGGTGGGTTTGTCTTTTGAGCCTTGCCTAAAAAGTGACTATGGGGGTGGCACGAACCTTGGCCAGTATTCGAAAGCCTAAGGGTGACAGGTGCAAGCTGTCTCTAGTGAAGCAGCATGGCTTGTCGAGCATGTCATCCCAGGCGGACAGACACTGGATCCCCTTTGAATGACACTAGAAACTTAGCCAATTGTTGAAATTGAGAATTTTTTCTTTATACCATGGTATCATTCTTGGTGAGGGCAGGATGTTACTCAGGGTCAGGGTCATATCGACCTGGGCTACGTGATCAGAGAGCTCTTCCATGTTTCTTTTCATGTAGTCCAGGGAGGTACGTCTCAGGTCATTCACACCAACATGGACAATGACAGAGTCATATTTGTACTTGTTCTGGAGTGACCTGAGTGCTTGTGTTATGTGGCGGATCCTGGCACCCGACAGGCAGCTAACAGTAACCTTCTCCTTATTCAGCCTAGTGAGTAGGATGTCAGTGTGCCTGACTATAGAGTCACCTATTACTAGTATATCGGGTATGTTATTTTGCCTTAAGGGCTGTGACTGCATGGCACACTGGTTTTGTGAAGTATGTGTTTCATGGTTTGTGTTGGGGGTTGGAGGTTGCTTGGTTGTTTGCTTTGGAGGTCTCTGTTGATTTTGCAGAATTTTATTTAGAGCCTCCAAGTATGTTTTCATGTATTTATGTGTGTTTTTTTGCTGGTGCTGGTTTAATGGCTCTGTGTGAGACTGGTGGTGTGATGCAAGTATTTCCCTTCTCCTCTTGACTGTCTGATCCAGTCTTGGGTTGAGAGAGCTTAGCCTCCAGTTTGGCTGTATAATTGCATCTCTTGCATGTATTAGTGTTTGATGGTAGGAGGAGAGGGTTGTCTGTGTACATGAGGCAGTTGTAACATTGCCTCAAAATGCCCAGATTCACCAGTTGGACTGGAGAGTACACCTGAAACTGCCCTTTGGGCATGCCTGGATAGGTATATTGAACTGTTTTACTGGATGGCTGGTAAGGTTGAATAGAGAGCCTTGTCCTTCTGTACAATACAGGAGGGTCTAGTGCTAGGGTTTATAAGTCTTGCTATAAGTTTTGAGCAAGTGCCTGGCTGAGAAATGAATGGCTTGAGTGCTTAAGTTGAAAGTTTGTCTAGTTCCAAGGGAAAATTTGAAGAGGAGATTTTGTGGAGCCGGGAATAGTTTTACCCTAGCTAACCAGCGTTGCCCAGCGCGCAAAACCGGGTAATTGCAGTATCTATAGCAGGGAAATGAAAGAGATAGAAATTAGTCCAAAATGGCCAATAAACTACTAATTTCTGAGTTGAAACCACTCCTCCATGGACAGATAGGCTGCTCAAAGCTCCCCTCTCACACAGGAGAACAGAGCAACTTCCTTCTATCCAAGTAAGGTATGGGCAAACACAGATATTTGTAACTCAGCCCTGAATTCAGCACTAACCTGAAAACTGGACTATACTAGCTTAGAAAGGCAGGAAACAAGTATATATATATATATATATATATATATATATATATATATATATATATATATATATTTTTTTTTTTTTTTCAGAAAATAAAGCAGATACAATCAAACAAAACACTTTAAATGCATAGAAAAGGATACTCATTGTTATATATCATAGATCAGAGTTGTAGTCAATGCCCCTAGTAATAAAGTAGGAAGAAAATCAAAATATATATATATAAATTGAAAACGAACAAACTGATTTAAACAAGTTACCCAATTAACCAGAAAAAAAAGCTCAAAACTGAGCCCTGTTCCAGCAGTCTTCAATCAGACAAGCTCCAAATGCACACTCCTGCTACAATGGTGTAGGGGAACCTTCTCCAAAAAAAAGATGGCCTGGATCAGTGCTCAAGTTATACAAAAAAGCTAGATTCAGCAGGCCTGAATCTGGTCCATGCTACAGCAACAAGGCACACCAATTTCAGAAAGAAACAGTTCAAATAAGCAGGCACAATAAGCACGTGACCAGAAATTCCCAGCTCAGAAGGGCAGAATCCAGCCTCTTCTCCCACAAAAGTGCAGACCACAACCCTCTTAATGTAGAATAACTAGCCTGAAGCCTAAGTGCTTAAGCCAGAACTAATACACTTTTAGAAGAGCAGACACTGGGCCTTCAATCAGCAATTCCCAGCTTAGAAGGATGTAAGCTACCTGTCCTGCCACATTAGTGCAGACCACAAACCTTTTTAATGTAAAACAACTAGTATGAAGCCCAAATGCTTAAACCAAAAGACTTAGAATAACAGTTACAAATGCAGCAGAATAGATAAAATTGAGTACTTTTAAGAAAAGCAAAATAAAGTAGGAGGAAACACAAATACAGTAAAAGCAGATGAATAAAGTGAATTTTTTTTTAAGTGCAAGGAGAGAGGAAGGAAAAACCTAAGTAGGTTAGCCTTCTCAAATCTTCTCTCTGTATTAAGTCGAGTGAACACTGGACTCAGAATATGATCTCACTGTACTCGGTTAAGTGAGCAAATGAGATGGACCCAGGAGGAGTGTTCTAATACAGACTTACAGGAGGGGCGGGCAATTCCAGAGCCACCAACACTAACACCAACACAGGAACAGGGAGAGCTGGTGTGTAACTAACTGCAGAGAGACACACAGTACACTGTTCAATGAAACACATAATTAGGAAACAGAAAAAATGAAAATACAGTACTTTTAAAACTGCAAGTTTGTGCTTAACAGAAGACTAAAATACACTACTACAAGTTTTACTTAACTTCAGCTTCTAATGCAGATGATTGTAGCCAAGCAAGTCTCTCAGACGTTGAGCATAAAATGATTTCTCAAACTCAGTGATGTCGACATTCTGGTGTTTAGACTATTTTAAACCCACACATGTACTTATATGGATCTATGTCAGTTAATCAAGTTTTCAGAAACTCAAAGTTTATATCAGTGAGATGATATGATCAACTCTCTGAAAACTCAAACATTAAAAAAACACAAAAACCTATCCCCACTGTACTGCAATCTTGCACAGAAAAAAATGCCAGTAAGTTAATAGTTTTGCATAAGCCCCCCTGCACCCCTACACACCACCTGATAATTATATATACCAATTCAGAGATTGCACTATGTTGAGGAAAACAGTAAATTTCCCAGTCCTCACTATACCACAATCTCCAATTCAAAAGCTCTGGGTTTTCAGAAATACAGTATCATCTCGTCGATATGAATTCTGAGTTTTTGAAAACTTGATCGAGTGATAGGGATCCATATATATGTATGTGTGAGGTCTAATCACTACCAGCAATGCTTAGAATGATGGATCTCCAATTTTCTGAGCTAAGTTAATACAGAATAAAAGTACAATTTCCTGACTCATTTTGTCTCCTCCATCACTGCCCACATCTTAAACTTTGAATGTGGGTTTTCACTCCTCTTAACCTCAAGATCAGAAAGAGGTAATGCAATTATATTATGTATCAAAAATTGCATAAATAGTCTTGATGTTAACTCAACTTCTGTCTTAATTAAGCATTCTATAGCATCACTTCATGCACAGTGTTTCACTGGGAAATGGACTAAAACAAACGTTGCATATACTGCATAAGATATAATAAACCTGAGAAAACTATACTGGAGATTCTTCTTTTTTTTCTCAGAACAGTTACATTGCAATGCTGATACAATGCAAGCAGAAATTCTGGTATCTGTTGATGCTCAGGAGAATAACTAAATAACAAACTAACATGCATGCTTGTTTGTATGGCAATGGGTGATGCAACCATGAAACTACTAGCGACATTTAGAGAGCAAGATCCACCAATTCTTGATGCAGTGCTACATAGTAGAGTCCCCTCTTCCTGAAACATTCCTTGACTTCCTACAAGGTCCTCAATGTATGAAATGCAAGTTATGCTGCCGCTGCTTCTGCTACATGAAGAAAATGAGTCAGTATAAAGACAGTGAGCCTTGTGGTTAACTCGGGTAGGCTGGGAAGTACACTAACTTCTAGTTTTTGCTAAAAAAAATGATATTTGTCAGTCTTGACAACTGCTCTCAAGTCCTCATGAAAGCAGGAGTCATCATTCTAATCCACAAATAACAAAATAACCAGCCTCCTGTACCTAGTGGATGTCAACTATTTATTTGGAAAAGAAAAAATTACATTGAAGGAATAAGTATTCTTGGGGGTCATTGTACTATTTCATTTTAATCATCTGAATAAGGTGCAAAGTAATTCAGAATGTACTCAACTCCTACATTACCCTTAACAGCCAGCTAGCTTAAATTGTCAAATGGATATGAAAAAAATCTAAAGCTCTTAATTGTTATCTCCCACCTCTGGTCATATCCTTACAATAGTAGAAACTCAAAGCCCATTGCTTATTCATGATTATTATAACTAACATTGTTATGATTCAGCAAAGTAGCTCAGAAAATAAGTATATTGTAGCTGTTGTGACCTCTCACATTGAGCATATTCACTTATAATGTCAGTTGACAACAGTTACACACTGGCACGTAAACAATGTCCAGTTTAGGTAAATATGCTTTAACTTCAACACAAATCAGTTTCAAAAAATATGTAAGACAGAAGGCAGAAGACAGAAATTCTGATGCAGAAGTATCGTCTAAGTCATCCAGATAAGTTGCTAGTTAAATAACTATCATAGATAATAGAAACAAAGATAAGGCTAGCCAAATAACCCAAAAGAAATGTGGCCATCTACATGCTAGCAGACTGGACCTGTGCCACAGACAAAGTGCTAGAAAGTCATCCTGGAGGAGTGAGAAGGGTTAAATTGAAGACCAACACTTATATGACCTCTACATGAGACTGTGATGGATAAGGGAATAGGCAAGCACAGTATGTGCATGGAAGTAAATGCCTGCTTACCACGTCAGTGCCCTCAAATACCCAACATTTTTGAAGGCAGACGAAAAGATAGTTCTACCTTACCTTATCCTCACTGAACTCTTTCCCCTTCTTGACCACCCTGCCTTTCTTCTTTCCCTGTGTACCAGCACAATCATTTTTCACTCTGTTTATTCATTCTGCTAGATCTTTCTTTAGGTTTGCCTTTGATATTTCCATTCCTTTTATAGTCATTTTACTAGCTTTCCCAAATTCTTGCCTATACTCCCCTACTATCTTTTTTTATCTTACCAAATATACTTTACATTCCATAGATTTTTTTCTTAAACTCCATGTTGAACCACACTGATCTCATTATTTTCACGTCCTTCGTCTTCTTTGATAGCACTTTTTATGTTGTTCATTCCCTCTTCCTGTTTTCAACATTCTATTTCCTATGCTTTCGTTTTCTTTGCACTTTCTGTCCCACGCACCCATGGAGAATCAGATCGCTGTCACTGTTGGCTAGGGAACAAACCACTTTACAATTTCTGGGTATTGTGGCTGGTGTTTTTATTCTTCTCTTTATCTGTCTGTACTAACTAAATAAATGTTCCTTGTGCCTCCACTTTTTCATTCTCTGACTTTTAATGAAGTCATAGCATTGTTTTCTGCAACTGACATAAAGGTAGAAAGCATACTAATGTTGTGATCAAAACATGGTGATCATTGTTAGAAAACTGAGTAGCACCTAAACTGAAAGAGTGACTAGCTGTTTAACTATGAACCTAACTCTGGCTCCACCCCTAACAATTATGTAGTATATGTAGCACCATGGTTATGTTCCTAAATTAGAAAAAAGATAAACCTATTACTCACTACTGTAGGGCAAGACCCAACAATAACAGTGCTTTCAAAGGTATGTAACAAATGTTACACATCCTCTATACACTGTCACAGTAGGGTGTAAGGGAAGGGATGTTCCTGTACTGTCAACAGTCCTTTGTTATCTTTTCTCCTATGTCCACATAGGTTTGCAGATGTCAGTCTGTAAGTAACTTATTTAAATTAGGGCAATATTTAAAAACTGTTCCTGACCTGTTCCTTACTTGTTGTCTATGCAACAGCACTAGCTAAATGATTTACTGACCTTCACAGCTGGTAAAACATATTGTTTTTTTTTTCTTTTGTAACTGATAGTACATGGAGTATGCACTGCAAAGAGTTATGATCATGTCCTGCAGATCATAACCCATCATTATATGTTCTTAACATGGATGCCAAGATTCACCTCTCAAGCTTCATTCTCAGAAAACATAATAAAATAGTTACTCTCTATGTCTCACATAACTCAGTCTCACAGTACAGCCAGTGAGAAGAACACTGATCCAAATAGACCATTTTCGAGCTTAGCCCGGGAGAATGTTAATGACTTGGGATGGACCACACCATATTCATGGTGTTACTATTCAGCAAATGGTAGATCTTCCCAATAAAAGCATGAACTTGGACATACAGTCACAGTTTTAATAGGAAGCAATAAAAAATGCATATAATGTAAATGGGGAAGAAGTCACATAATTGACTGGAACAAGCAAATGAATCCAATAACACTGTGACAGGTCCCTACTCTGGGCCAGCAATCAAGGAGACTCAATCCTCACCACTGACTCTGGTGAGTGATAGTCACTAAGTGCAAAGATGGATTCACACAGTATTTTCAGATGCAGCTCCCTGCACCAAGCACAATTTCCCTTAACAGCACACAGAAAGCATGCTCCAGACCTGGGGCTGGACTCTCTTTCTCTCCGCAAATCCACGCAAAACTCCTTACTGACCAGTTTGGAGCTCTGTGTCCCTGTTACCATTACCTGACACACACACACACACACACACACACACACACACACACACACACACACACACACACACACACAAACACACAGATATTTGAGTTATACACACACACACACACACACACACACACACACACACACACACACACACACACATACACACCTGGGAAAAGCTGGCACAGATTCACTAGCTATACCCCTTTCTGCCCAGACTCTGAGGTAATCACATTGTCACCAGTCAACTACCCTAAGGCTCTTACAAAGGGTACCCAATTATACTGTGTAAAATTAATACTAATACAAATGGTAGGGCGTGACCAAAGCAGCAAGGCTTTCAGGAGCGACCACGGTGTTATTAAAACAAGCATAAGTACTCTCAAGATGTTAAAATTATTCTTTAAAGGACCAGCCACAATGAAAGGTATTAAAATATTTAATGATAAATAATAAAACAGAAAACAGGAGAATACTGAATGCAATAAGCAACAGAGATTCACCCACAGAAATATAAAAAATAATACAGTTGGATAGTGTCTCACAGATGCAGAAAACATTACTAAACTATTCTCAGCAAATGTCCCTGACTAACTAAAGAATTACTGCTCCCCATATACTTACTAAAGCAAGGCAAGCTGATGTGTGCTGAGTGTCTTACCACAGCAAAAGCTAGATGATGTCTTTCTCTGTCTGTGTGAATGTGTGAGATATATATCCTTTCAGAAATCTTTCCTGCCATATTCTAAAGTGCTGCTGTGAGGTTTCCAAAGAAACCAGATAAGTGGAATTATAATATCTTATACTGTAAAGGTGGAGTACAGATTTTCTGATAAGTGATGATGCCATGAGTGAGGTAGAGAACAGATTTCCTGATGAGAGGCAATTCCATTAATGAGGTAGGGCATGAGTGTCATGATGAGCGATGGTGCCATGAATGAGGCAGGGAACAAGTATCATGATAAGATGCGGTGCCACAAATTATTAAAATTTCTTTCACTACAGTCCTGTTAGATTCTAAGGTGCTGCTGCAAGGGTTCCAAAGAAACCAGATGTTGTCTAGAGGATGACATCACCTCCATTCACCTGACTCTGGTACAATACACACACAGAGCTTTGCTAAGATCTGTGGCAGTATCTGAAAGATATAACACAATTTCAAATGTTCCACCCTGCCAGAGTTCTCTGATAAACATACACATCTGATCACTTACAACAGTACAACCTAATACACACGCATGCTTTCTTTCTGTCCAGCAAGACCTACTACTGATGCATTTTAACACAAATAACTTTAAAATATATTTTTAACTCAGGCATCTGTACAAAGCAGTGTGATAGTCAAAAAGCATAATATTTTTTACAAAACTCCAGCTAGTTATGCTGATGTTTGTACACATGCACTGCCCTACTCTTCCTGGCACAGATAGCACTACCTCATAACATCACCCCCCCCCATTTGAAAACTCAAGCTAGTTTTTCAAGTGTCCCTGAAAAAACATTGCTTGTCTGAGAACACATTAACCTATACCCTGTCTTGAGAGCCCATCTGCATTGGTATTGCTGACCCCACTACGGTGCTGCACTGTCATGTCACATGCCTGCAACCCTACGGTCCATCTTAATAACTTCACATTTTGCTGGCTGGCACAATGTAGTCATGTTAAGGGAATGTGGTGTGTAACCACAATGAATTTCCTTCCATACAGATACGGCTGACATTTCTTTGGTGCCTATACTATGCCTAGACATTCTTTTTCTACAGCTGCATAACATTCCTCCCTGGGTTGCAGTCTATGACTGAGATATACAACTGGATACACTTCTTCCTTTGAGAAAACCTGGCTGAGTACAGCCCCCACACCATGGTTTGAAGCATCCACTTCCACAACCAATGCTTTGCTGTAATCTGGACTGGCTAACACAGGGGGTCCTCCCAAAGCCCCTTTAAGCATTTGGAATGCCTGCTTGCATGCTAGGGTCTGCACTACCTTATCTGGCCTGTTTTTCCTCATCAGGTCTGTGAGGGGGGGCAGCTATTTTCTATAATTGGGAACAAACTTTCTATAGTACCCTGCTGTCCCCAAGAATTACATCATCTGCCTTTTGGTAGCAGGGGCAGGCCATGCTTGAATAACTTTGACTTTGGCAGGCTCTTGTCTGATCTTAGCACTCCCCACTCTATGTCCCAGGTAGGATACCTCTGCCATAAGCCACCTGACACTCACTGGGCTTAATTGTCAACCCTGCACTTTGCAGTCTACCCAGGAACCCCCTGAAACGCAGAAGGTGTTCTGGCCAGGAATAGCTGTAGATAGCAATATCATCCAGGTAAGCAAGGGCATAATCTCCTGCTCCTCCTAAGATACAATCTGCCTGCCTCTGGAAGGCTGCTGGGGCATTTTTCATCCCAAAGGGCTTCTTTGTGAACTTGTATAATCCAAAAGGAGTCACAAAGACTGACCTTGCTCTCTTGCGGTGGGAGTCAAGGGCAAATGCCAGTAGCCCTTGGTCAGATCAATAGTGGTCAGATACTTAGCCCCAACCAGCGGGTCTATATCAGCTTATCGAAAGCTGATAACATCAAATGCTAGTTGATCGACCTCTAAAGGTCAAGCAACCAGAATAGCAAAGACATGGAACAGCGATTTTTTTCCCAGGGAAAAAAATCACTGGGCCATTGTCGGGAGTTTGCCATTTCCTCCACTGTGGTGTGATTTTGGAGTTGGTATATTTAAGTAGGGGGGGTACAACCCCCCACATCGGGGGGTGTGGGGGTGAAGCCCACTACTTTATGTTGCGTTTCATTTTTTATTTTTATTTTTTTAATCGCTGTTCCGTGTCTTCGCTGTTTTGGTTGTTCAACCTTTTATGGTCGATCAACTAGCATTTGATGTTATCAGCTTTTGATAAGCTGATATGGACCCCCACCCAGCTGCTCTAAGGCTTCATCTGTCCTAGGCATGGGGTAAACAGCTGACTCTGTGTAACTATTAAGTTTTCTGTAGTCCACACAGAACCAGGTGCTGCCATCCTTCTTTGGTACTAGCACCACTGGGGAGGCTCAGGGAATGCTGGACAACTGGATCACCCCCAGTTCCAACATTTCCTGTATCTCCTCACTCAGAGTCTGTCTGACTCACTCAGGCACCATGTAAGGGGCCTGCTTGATAGATATCTTGGGTCCTGTATCCACTTGTTGCTTTCACAAGTGGGTGCACCCAGGTTTCCAAGTGAGCATGCCCCCAAACTCCTGCTACACTGCTCAGATTTCTTGAACTTGGTTAGGGAATAGCCACTGGGACATTGCTACCACTTCCTCTGAAGTGTTCGTCCAAGCCTCACTGAGGAGATCAATCACCATATCCCCCTCAGACTCCTCCTCCCACCCACTGCAAATACTGAGCATAAGGGCCTCCCTATCATAACAAGGCTTCATCATGTTAACATGGTGCAATTTGTGTCCCTGCCACCTGCCTAGCATGTTTACCATGTAATCAACATCACTGACCTTCCTTAACACTTTGAAGGGTCCATCCCAAGCTGCCTGCAGCTTATTGCATCTGTCAGGGATGAACACCATAACCTGCTGTCTCACAGCATACTCTCGAGCTCAAACAGTCCTGTTGTACCAGACCTTTTTCTGCTGTTGGACTCCTGTCAGTTTCTCCTGGGCCAAGCCCATGAGCTCCCTAAGCCTTGTCCTAAAGTTTAGAACATATGCCACAACAGACTCCTTGTGGGATTCACACTCACCTTTCCACTCATCACAAATCAAATCTAAAAGTCCCCTTATCCTATGCCCATACAGCAACTCAAAGGGTGAAAAAACAGTGGATTCCTGGGGTACCTCTCTGTATGCAAACAGCAGATGGGGCAAATATTTGTCCCACTCTCTCTTAAGCTGTTCTGCAACCACCCATAGCATGGTCTTTAGTGTAGAGTTTAAGTCCTCCACAAGACCATTAGTCTGTTAGTAGTAGGGGGTGGTCTTTAGATGCTTCACCACACAGTGATTCCACAGACAAGACAGTAGGTCTGACATGAAATCAGCACACTGTCAGTCAGTATTTCTCTCAGGAAACCTATCCTTCTGAAAATCTCTAACAAAGCATTTGCCATCTTTTCTGCCTCGACAGAGGACAGAGTCGCTGCCTCAGGGTATCCAGTAGCATAATCTACTACAACCAGGATATACTTCTTCCCTGTGGAACTTGGGGTACTCAGAGGCCCCACAATATCCATAGCTACCCTCTGAAAAGGCTCCTCAATTACAGACAAAGGCATCAAAGGAGCTTTGACCTTGTCTCCTGCCTTGCCTACCTTTTGCACTACTCACAGGTCCTACAGTACCCTGTCACATATCTTGCAATCCCAGACCAATAAAACTTCTGCATAATACATCTCTTGGTATGCATTATGCTCATATGACCTTCAAAAGGAATGTCATGAGCTATGGCTGGACATGCCAGATGGTAGACTCTGGGCACAACCAACTTCTGTATTACCTCACCCTCTAGCCCTCAGGGGCCCACTCTTTATACAGTAACCCTTTGCTCCAGTATGCAGTCTCCCCTTTTCCTCAAGAATCAGATAACTGCTTAGCTACCTCCCTCAAGCCTGGTAATGTAGGGCCTGAAAGCTGAGGCTGGCTCAATTCTACCTTTGTGACCCTTCTCAGCTCCCTTTCCACTAGAAGCCCATTCTTTTCTGACAACTGTGCCTCACTGTCAGTCTGGGTACTACCACTCTTCTCTGCCCTTGCAATCACCCTGTCCACAGGAACATCAGTACCTACCACTCACTGCTACAGGGTAGCTCCCTCTGTGAAATAGCCATTTCACCAGCCCCAGCTTTAGGTGTGGGATCTATCTGGGTCTTCCCAGGCTACTAGACCCACATGCCTGTCTCCAAGCCTGACTGCATGTAACTGCATGCACACACAGTACTGCATTATCAAAATCATTCCCTAGCAAGACATCTGCAGGGATATCTTCAAACACACCTACTTGCTTGCTTCCTTTTCCACCCTCCTAGTCAAGGTGAACCGTTGCCAAAGGTATTTGGAATGGGGTCCCCCTAAAGCTCTTTCTGGTTTGGACTGCCCAAGCAAGTACTGCTCCTCAGAGACTGTGTCTTTCTTAGCAGCAGCCTGTTTTCCATCCACTAAGATAGGATACAAACTTCAGTGATAACTTGGTACCCCTGTTGTCTCCAGACAACTTACTACTGACATGCTGTTATTCCCACTTACTGGCTCCTTCACCTTTTGTTCCCCACCTTGCCTCATTGGACATTTGTATACTACGTGCCCCCTCTGGTTACATTTAAAACATCTAACCCTTGGTGCTGGGCATGAACCTGAACTAGTGGCTTACCCCATTACTGGTGTACTCTGCTGGGGTGGTTTAGGCTGCCCACCATGGGTTTCCTTCTAACCATGTGCAGAGTGGGGTATCCCCTTCTTGTGCAGTGATGCCCCTCTTGCTAAGTAGAGATCCCCTTTTCTCCCCAGCTAATCTTGCAAAGTTACACTCTCTGTCTGCCGGCCAGATTCTTATGTCCTCAGGCAAAGTGCTAAGAGCTTATTCCCTCACCAAAAGGTCTGCCAGCCTTTCAAAAGTGGTGACCCAAGACCCACTCACTTACTATGAAAATAAATGCTTAACTCAACAATATAATCACTTACACTTTCATCTGACTTGCGTCTATGCTCATGAAACTTTTTTCTGTAAGCTTCAAATGTTAACTTAAAACATTCAAGTCAGCATTGTTTAACCTTATCATAGTTTAAGCAATCAGTATCATACAATTTAGAAGCAACAGTTGCAGATTTACCATGGAGAAAAGGGGTCAGGAACTGTCCCCAGAGCCCTTGGTCAACATTATACTCTTTGCATACCATTTCAAATACATGAACAAAACTATCAAAATCATCACCCACTGTAAACCATGGAAGAAATTTACTGACTTTTATTGCTTCTGAGGTTCAGTTATTCCTTTCCCCATTACTTCCATGACCATGCAGAAAAGTCAGCATCTCCCTCTCATGTTGGTGCTGTTTCTCATTTTCTTCAGCCTCCAAATGCCGCATTGTCTCTGCTAATGCCAACTCCATCTGTTTTGCCTTTTCTTCGGCCTCCAAATGCCACAGTCTCTCTTCAATCCTCCAAACGCTGCAGACTTTCCGCTGATTCTACTTCCAAAGGTTTGGCCTCCAGTTCAAGTCTATTTTACTCCAGAGGGATTTTTAAGTCCTCTGAAGAAGAGGTGAACTGTCCTGCTTCTGAAAACTGCACATCCCCATGATCAGACTAATTGTCTTCCGGGTTGCTGGTCCATGCTGCAGCTGTGACCAAGGCTGAAATAATTTCCTCTTTAGTCAGGCTGGCATGCAGCAGTTCTTTGGCTTTGCACACCATGGCCAACTGATTCTTTGTCAGCTTGCTATAATCCTTGCCTGCTTTTCCTGACTAAACTAAACTAACAAAAATAAATAAAGCTGCTGTGAAAATGAAACTCTGTATCTTTACCTTGTGGTTCCTGAGAGTACACATACCTTCAGTGTTAACTTCCCAGTGGCTACTGAAGTTCAATTAATATCCCACCCAGTTGCCTCCGGTATGTGACAGGTCCTTACTCTGTGTCAGCAATAAAGGAAATTCAGTCCTCACCACTGACTCCGGTGAGGGACGGTCACTAAGCGCAAGGATGGATTCACACAGTATTTTCAGATGCAGGACCCTGCACCAAGCAATTACCCTTAGCATGCTCTCTGTAAGCTCCTAAGGGTAATTGTGCTTGATGCAGCTCCCTTCACCAAGCACAATTAACCGTAGGAGCATACAGAGAGCATGCTCCAGACCTGGGGCCAGACTCTCTTTCTCTCTCCAGACCCACATAAAACTCCGCACTGACAACTTTGGAGCTCTGTGTCCCTGTTCCCAGTAGCTGACACACACACTTGAATATTTAAGTTTCACACACACATGCACACCTGGGAAAAGCTGGAACAGATTCACTAGCCATGCCCCTTTCTGCCCAAACTCTGAGGTAATCACACTGCTACCAGTCAGCTACCCTAAATGCTCTTATAAATGGTACCCAATTATACTATGTAAAATTAATACTAATACAAATGGTAGGGTGTGACCAAAGCATCAAGGTGTTTAGGAGTTGTCACAGTGTCATTAAAACAAGCATAAGTACTCTCAAGATGTTAAATGTATTATCTAAAGGACCAGCCACAACAAAAGGTATCAATAAATTTAATGCTAAATAATGAAACAGAAAACAGGAGAGTACTGAATGCAATAAACAACAGAATTTCAACCACAGACATATAAAAAGTAATACAGCTGGATAGTTTCTCACAGATGCAGAAAACAATACTAAACTATTCTCACTAAATGCCCCTGACTAACTAAAGAATTACTGTTCCCAGTCTATTTACTAAAGCAAGGCAAGCTGATGTGTGCTGAGTGTCTTACCACAGCAAAAGCCTATCAAAAATCTTTCCTGTCATATTTTAAAGTGCTGCTGCGAGGGTTCCAAAGAAACCAGATGCTGGTTAGAGGATGACATCACCTCTGGTCACCTGACTGTAATACAATACACACACACAGCTTTGCTAAGATCTGTGGCAGCATCTGAAAGCTATAAAACAATTTCAAACTTCCAAACCTTACAGGGTTCTCTGATAAACATACACATTTGATCAGTTACAACAATACAACCTAATATACTTGCATACATTCTTTCTGTCCAGCAGGACCTACTACTGATGCATTTTTAACACAAGTAACTTTACAAATATATTTTAACTCAAACATCCATACAAATCAGTGTGATAGTCAAATAGCGTAAAAATCTTTATAAAACTCCAGCTAACTATGCTCTGGCATATGTACACATGTACTGCCCTACTCTCCTGGCACAGATGGCACTACCTCATAACATCACAAATTTTAATGAAACAGCACAAATTTAGTATTTACTGAGCTATAAGCATTTATTGAGATTGAATTATGTAGAATTCACTGACAAGTTTCTGTTTTGAAAATTTAACAGCTGGAGAATATACTGTGCTTTTAAATAAGTCTCAGCTATATTTACAATCATCAGGACTACACCAGTACCCAGTCTTTAACAAGTCTGGGAATATTGTTTTCAAAAAGTATTTTAATAAAGTTATTATTATCTTTGTTCTGCTGATTAATCATTCAGTATATGTATTCTTCCAAAACTGCAAGACCTCCATCCTGTACTTTCTCAATATTAATAAAGGGAGATAATGTCTACTGTTATAATCAAATCTCCTTTTCGATAAGGCATTCTCTTTAATGAGTCTAGGAATTCTCCTGTATCTTTAATACACATCTTTACATAAAATAATAAAGGTTTGAATAATTTAAAAAAATAATGCATATTCACTTACAAAACTATGTGCTTAAAATACTGGTCTCATCACTGATGTATATAGGAAGCCTTGGCAAGTTGTTACATCATTATTATTATTATTACTAATACTGAGACAGCTTCCTGATTCCCCAGTACACATAATCACAACAATCACTGAAACAAACTGTCACATTATTTACTAAGGCAGCCATTTTCAGCATTTCATGGAAGAGGCAACCACATCATTGATTTAGACTGACAACTGCACCCACAGTGTGGAACTAACACACAACCAACATTCTATGGCAGAGCTCATCACGTTTTCTGAAGTCAGTGATGTTTGTATTCACTGGTGAGGGTGATAAAATAAGCAAATAGATCGCACATTTAGACAGAATTTAATATCAGTTAATTTAATCTAGATTGTTGCATTAAGTATTTCATTCCTGGTCAGACATGATTAGCCTGTGTTACAACAAAGCAGAAATAATATTTGAATATGTTGTTTCTGTTGAAGCATGAATGTTTTAATTATACGTTAGTTCACACAGCATAATATTATAGTACCTAAAACTGGCATACCTTTTCTGTTTCACTATGTTCTTAATGTAAACACTACATGACAATACAACTGAACATCCAGGGAATACATTTAGGGCAGTTCAGATTTAGCATAATAATTTTTTGTAAAGTTAATATTTTTTGTTTGTTTTTAGCTGAAAAAGGACATACACAGCTGAACCACAAAGCTGAGAGATAACTACAATTTAAAATACTGTTGCAAGTATGCCAGTCATGTTTTATAGCAACCTCCAAGAAAGTAGCCTGTGGATCTATAACTGATCTTAGCAATTATTTATTTTTTTATATGTTTTTACTTCACCATCTGCCAGTCATTATGCCTCCCATGATAAGTATAGCTATTTGTCACACTTTGGGGTAAGAGCCAACTGTGGGAGGCATCATCCAGGCAGCCATGAAATACTTCTGGTGATAGCTTTAGTGCCTATCTCCATGCAGCACATGTTCATGCTGACTTTCACGATGTCCTGTTATGCTCTCTCTCTCTCTCAGGAACCGCATGCTTCTGTGCATGCTCATACCACAAGGTTATTGCTTAATACTGCTTGCAGAGATGTGCACACATTTCCTTCCCCTGTCTGTAAGCTGGATGCTGTATTCCCACTTCAGTGCAGGAGTCAGCTTACAGTAGGCAGAGCCACCCTCCCTCAAATTATGATGGTAAACCAGCACTGACCACCCACTTCCATCCCCCCTGAATAGCTTCTGCAGTATCAAGGTTACTAATCGAAAATGAACCATTTGGATCATAGATAGGGCCTCATCTCCACAATCCTCAGAGCTGCCTAATGTTTAATAGTTTACTGAAGGTTTATTTTCATTTCAATGCTACTGCTAGTTTCTTAATATGAATCCTTTAATGATCATATATTGTACAATTAAACAGCTTTTATTACTGCTGTTAGATGTGTCCTCTGCTTTCAAACACATATGAGAAACAGAAGCAAATAACATAATGTTAACACAGGTTTGGAAGTTACTATGGTTTCTGAGATGGGTCTCTGGAATAATCCATAGCAAAACCTGTAGCACTGCATATCACTTCCACTCATTACAGTGACTTGCAATGGTTTATATATATATATATATATATAAACTCAAAACACTGAAACTCAAAACACTGAAAGCACTTATCATACATACACTGAGTTTAAACAACATAAATCATAGCACTTTCCACCAAGTGTAAGCAGAAACTTGGTGGAAAGTGCTATGATTTATGTTGTTTAAACTCAGTATGTGTATGATATGTGTTTTGAGTTTCAGTGTTTTGAGTTTTCAGTGTTTTGAAGTTTCAGTGTTTTGGTCTTCTATATTATGAAGTTTTCTCATTTTCAGTGTTTTGAGTTTTCAGTGTTATGAAGTGAATCCATACACACACACACACACACACACACACACACACACACACATGGATATAAAAAGTTTACACACCCCTGTTAAAATGCCAAGTTTTTGTGATATAAAAAAATGAGACCAAAATAAATAATTTCAAAACTTTTCCCACTTTTAATGTGACCTATAACCTGTACAATTCAAGTGAAAAATAAACAAGTCTGTTAGGGGAAAAAATATAAAAAAATAAAAAGCTTACAATACGCTGGTTGCATAAGTGTGCACTCCCTTAAACTAATACTTTGTTGAAGCACCTTTTGATTTAATTACAGCATTCAGTCTTCTTGGGTACATACCTGCCATCAATTAAAGAGACTCTGATTAACCTCAAATAAAGTTCAGCTGTCCTCGTAGGATTTTCCTGACATTTACTCAGTTGCCTGCTACAGCAAAAGCCATGATTCACAGCAAGCTTACATAACATCAAAGTGATCTCATTGTTGAAAGGTATCAGTCAGGAGAAGGGTACAAAAAATTTCCACAGCATTGGATATGGCACTAAACACAGTGAAGACAGTCATCAAAAAGTGAAGAAAATATGGGACAACAGTGATGTTGCAAAGAACTGGATGTCTCTCCGAAACTGATGAAAAGGCAAGATGAAAACTGGTCAGGGTGGCTGCCAAGAGACAGAGACCTACAACAACACTGAAGGAGCTGCAGGAATTTCTGGTAATTACTGGTTGTGAACTGCATGTGACAACAATCTCCCATATTCTCCATATGTCTGGACTATGGGGTAGGGTTGCAAGACGGAAGCCTTTTCCTTACACAGAAAAATATCCAGGCGAGGCTAAAATTTCCAAAACAATACATTGTTTCCCAAAAGCATGTGTGAAAATGTGTTATGGTCTGATGAGACCAAGGCTGAACTTTTTGGCCACAATTCCAAAAGGTACATTTGGCACAAAAGCAACACTTTGCATCACCAAAAGAACACCGTCCCTACAGTGAAGCATGGTTGTGGCAGTATCATGCTTTGGGGTTGCTTTTCTTCAGCTGGAACTGAGGCTTTCAAGGTGGAGGGAATTATGAACCGGTCCAAATATCAGTCACTTTTGACCCAAAACCTTCAGGCATCTACTAGAAAGCCGAAGATGAAGAGGAATTTCACCTTTCAACATGTTAATGACCCCCAAGCATACATCCAAATCAACAAAAGAATGGCTTCACCAGAAGAAAATTAAAGTTTTGGAGTGGCCCAGCCAGAGCACAGACCTAAATCCAATAGAAAATTTGTGGGGTGACCTGAAGATGGCTGTGGACAAAAGATGCCCTTGCAATCTGACAGATTTGGAGTGCTTTTGCAAGGAAGAGTTGGCAAAAATTACCAAGTCAAGATGTGGCATGCTGATAGACTCCTACCCAAGAAGACTGAATGCTGTAATTAAATCAAAAGGTGCTTAAAGTATTAGTTTAAGGGTGTGCACACACAACAAAGTATTAGTTTAAGGGTGTGCACACTTATGCAACCAGATTATGTAAGTTTTGTATTCTTTATATATATTTTCCCCTAACAGATTTGTTTGTTTTTCAACTGAATTGTATAGGTTATAGGACACATTAAAGTTGGGAAAAGTTTTGAAATTATTTATTGTGGTCTCATTTTTTTATATCACAAAAACCTGCCATTTTACAGGGGTGTGTGCACTTTTTATATCCACTGTATGTATATATATATATATATATATATATATATATATATATATATATATATATATATATATATATATTTTATATATACACTTTCTCGGGATGACCTCCTTCCTTAACATTTAAAGTGGCTTACTCATATCAAATAAGGTTTAAAAACTGTAAGGACCAGCTAATTGAAATTACACTAAATAATTTGATTCCTCCTTATGAAAAGAAATTAATGAAATGACACATGCTCATGGTCACTACCTACAATCTGACTATGGCTGCCAACTGTCACAACAGATTTGTAAATTCTATATATTCATTCATTCTCTGGAACCTTTATTCTGTTCAGGGTTATGGAAAAGCTGCAGCTTATCACAGCAAACAATGATGATAAGGCTAAGGAAGTGAACCCACTGAAGATAGGGCACAGTGCATTGCAGGATACACACACACACACACACACACACACACACACACACACACACACACACACACACACAATTTAAAGGATCTAAAATTAACTTATTTGTATGTCTTTGGGATATATGAGAAAACCAGAAAATCAAATATCACCCCTTGCAGACTTCACAAAGAAGACACCCCAGCTGGGAACTGAATTGTAGAACTAAGTGGTGTGAGGTAGCACTACTAAATGTGGTACCAATTGACTCCTTATCTTATTACTCATTATTAGCAGAAATTTGGATGAGAAATTAAATTGTATTCATTCTGCTGATTAGAAAAGCCCACTGAATACACATTTCCTCTTTTTAAGAGACAACCCAGGAACACTGCTCAATTAAGTGACTTGCTCAGTCTCACACAGTTTTGTAAGTGAAAATTGAGGAAATCAAGCTTAGAACTACAAGATAAAGCTCATTAGCAGCTTATAGCCTTAAGATTTATTGAATAGCCTTAACATTTTAAGCTAAACTGTAGAGTTCCTATTCTCCTGAGTGCTACTAGGTCCCAAAATATGCTTTCCCTGGGAGTAAATAATAGCACTGACCAGTGTCACCATTCCAATGCTATTCTTATAAACGAGAGATGGTGCTGCTTCTCAGGTGCTCAGTCTTTCCTCAGTCAGACATTTTGCTTGTTGTGTCCACTGGGTTCCTGTCAACGCAGATGTAAGCCATACCACTGTGCCAACAAAGTGACTTCATTTTTTTAAGTGCAGACCATAATCACATACCAAGGCAGATGAGGAGATGAAAATAAAGATGAAATAGACAGTAAGATGTAATCCAAGGTGCTGCTGGACCTCTTGTAGAGAAAACATGGACTACATGGGGCCTAGTTAGTTTATGAGGTTGTATTTTTATTTTATTCATTTGTTCATAGGTTCATAGGTAGGTACTAGGCTATCGGCCCAAGGGCCTAAGTAAGCCTAACCAACAAGGTTCCCTTGCTTACGCCACCCAAGAAAGTTATTTTCCTGTGCCCCTGTCGAGCAAAGCCACCAAAGTGATCCCTGGGGTGTATTTCCTATTTCCCATCCACTTATCAAGATTTTTCTTGAAGAGTGCTAATGAGGAACTTTGCTTGACATAGATGGGTAGCTTGTTCCATAGTATGGGAAGTCTCTGGGACAGGAATCTATCCCTCCAACGTGTCCTGTTTATTTTGGTGACAAGGTTTAGGTCCCTAGAGCATGTAGCTCAGAGGGATTGGGATTTCTAGGTGTAGCATATCCAACAGCTCTGAGTTTGACATAGCTTTATATGTTAAGCAGAGATCACCCCGGAACAGGCGATATGCTATGGAGTAAAGCTGGAGTTATTTGAGACGGTCAGTGTAGGGCATCTGTTTGAGGTCAGTAATCCACTTTGTGAGGTACTTCTGTGGCCTTTCCAGCTGCTGCAAATGTCTTGTGAGGTACATTCCAAAAGGGGCATTGTACTCTATAATGAGTCTAATGAGTGTTGAGTAGAGGGGAACAATGACCTCTTTTCTCCTAGATGAGAACCCTTTTGTGATGAGATGTGCCACGTAGAAGGATTTCCTGACTACTGTGCCGATGTGATTATCAAAAGAGAGACTACTGTCCACCTGGGTCCCCATGTCTCTTATCACACATTCAGCATTAAGTAGACAGCCACCTATGTGGTAGTTCATGGGTACAGAGTTTTTACCAAAGGGGATGACAATGCACTTTTTGGCATTGAACTTGAGGCCATGGCTCTGACACCAGGCATCTGTCTCAGTGAGGCCCTTCTGTAGGATGTCCACATCATTTGAGGACTCAACTATGGCTCCTAGTTTGCAGTCATCTGCGAACTTCATTAGCCAAAGGCCTTCTGTGTTAGCCTGTACTTCAGAGAACTAAATACCAAACAGGAGAGGTCCCAGGACTGAACCATGTGGTACTCCACTTGTCACTGGTTGAAGTCAAATTTGGAGTCTGCAACTTTTACAGTGTGGGTTCTGTCAGTGAGTCAACTGGCAACCCATCTTGTGACGTAGGGATTTATACCTAGTTTAGTGAGTTTAGTTATAATTCCAGAATGGGGGATGGTGTCGAAATTGGCGAGGTCAAGATAGGCTGTGTGAACCACCTTACCCTTGTCTACAGCTTGGGTGACTGCCTCAAAAAAGTCGATCAGGTTCAGGAGGCATGAACTGACATTCACAAACCCAAACTGGGAGGGGTCCTGCGTTTGGAGGTTACCAATGTCTTTGTTTATGAGTTCCACGATGATACTTTCTATGGCCTTACAGACCAGGCTTATCAGGCTAATAGGGTGATAGTTTCCAGGATCAGTGGTGGCTCCCCCTTTGTGGAGTGGGATAACTGTTGCTGTGCACCATTCAGTGGGCACAAAGCCTGATGTGAGACTATGATTGAACATGATGCTTAGGTGGGGAGCTAGTTCGTTCTGAAGTTCATGTAAAACGCAGCCTGGGATGTTGTCCGGTCCCATGGATGCTGTGTTTTTGGCTTTAGAGAGTGCAGGTTTTACCTGCATAGTTGTGATTACAGGGACTCTGCATTCTTCCTGTATAGATATGGGCCCTTTAGGGGGGGAGAGGGGGATAAAGTTAGCACTGAACCTATCTGCCAGGATATTGGCAATATCAGTTGGTTCTGTAATTGTCATGCCATTGTGCTGTAACTCAGAGCTAATCTGGGTGTTGCCATTGAGATTCTTGACATAGCTATAGAATGCTTTGTAGTTGTCCCTAGAATCAGTGGTGATTTTGTTTTCGTAGCTAGCTTTGGAGGATCCTTTAAGGAATCTCAGCTTCTTACTGAAGCTGACCATGGAACTCCACCATTCATGGGATTTTACTCTCTTTTGCAACAGTTTCTTCCTTCTGTTGTAGAGTTTGTTTATGGCAGGGGAACACCAGATTGGCTTCCTTTTTTTTGGAGGATAGCATCTTGGTTCTGTTTGGGATAGCACGATCCATGCACTCGTGTAAGTGCTTATAGAGTGCATTTGTGTAGGATTCAGCAGTCGTAACTGTATTGTCCATCTGCATGGGTGTCATGAAGTTCACCACTTCTGTCTTAAGAAACATGAAGCTGGCTTTGGAGAAATTTTTTACCATGATTTCCTTAATGGGGGGTGGGGGTGGGATGTGGATATCTAGGGTGATTAGTTTATGGTTGGATCTGACCAATGAGGAGTTAACTTCAGGTGTGGAATACCGGTCACTCATGTTGGTAATAACTAGGTCTAGGATATTGTTGCCCCTGGTGGGGGTGTGGATAAGTTGATCCAGGGCAATGGAATTTATGAATTCCAGAAAGCATTGAGCAAAGGAGTTGGTACATGAGTAGTTTTCCCAGTTAATGGTGGTGTAGTTGAAATTGCCCATTTTTAGGGTGTTAGGTTGAACCCTAATATTTTCCAGTATATCGAGAAAAGAGGTGTGGGAATCCTGGGGCATGGTGGGGGATCTGTATCAAGCTACAAATTGGATTGCAGTTTTGCCCAGAGTTAGTTGCACTCGGATAACCTTGGATGCATTATGTTGAGCAACTAGCCTGGAGGTGTTGATATTGTTAATGAATATGGACACACCTTCACCTTTGGTGTTCCGTTCCAGGTTAGGTGGCCGAAAAGTGTGGTATGAGTTCTAGTCTGGTAATGCAGAGGTGCTCTCTGGAGCCTTGAACCAGATCTCAGTCACTGCACAGATATCAATGTTCTCCATTTTAAGGAGTGCCTCAAGGGAGTACATTTTGAGGTTTAGACTTCTAGCATTGAGTATCATTACCCTCAGTTTTTGCTTGCCTGTTCCTGTCATGGTGGTGAATGTGTCATTTGAACCTTGTCTAAAAAAGGCACTATAGGGGCAGCAAGAGCCTTAGCCAGTATCTGTAATCCCAGGGGTGACAAGTGCAGGTCATCTCTGGCAAAGCATCATGGTCTGTTGACCATGTTGTCCCAGGCAGACAGATACTGGATCCCCTTAGAATTACAAGCAAACAGCCTTTGCAGGTCTTGAACCCAGGACCCTGTACACTATAGTCACAGTAATTAACCACTAAGCCATCAGAGCAAATCAATTAACTAGGTAATCACAATGTACACAAACTTCCCTTTCAGGGGTGACCCAGCTGCATTCTCTAGTTAACTGATTTGCTTAGAGTCAGTCAGCAGGCAAATGAGGTGGAAGGTGGTCAAACACTAAACCATGTACAACAGGAAAAAGGTCATGGCAACTCAGAGCCATAACCATCTGCACTAACTGCCCTACATTGTAAACCTGAAATCCTGAGATGCAAAGTGGCTAACTTCATGTCTGGCCACATGCAATTTTCAGAGAAAAAAAAGCAGTGGCAATGAAGATGGGGAGAGTAGTTAAGAGAAATAATGACAAGCATAAAAACTTTGAAAGCAGATAAGAACACCTAGGATTTGTTTGATTCTTTTAATTCTTTGCAGCTAACCATGGGCTTCCACCTGTGCCTCTCCTTATCCACCACATCTACCCATCACTCCTGACACCCCCACCCTTACTCTGACCCATGTTCATGGACATTGAGGAGATTACGTCATCCACTGTGGAATCATATTTTTGCCATGTTTTTTGTAAGTGTATGCCCTAACTCAACATTAGCACTTATATGCATAATTACAATTTTATTGCCAGAAGTGTGGGGGAGACATGGAGCATATATATTGCTTTGCCTCCATAGAAGCTCAGTCAATATCACCACCAACCCCCATTTTAGACATACCCCTTTCTTTACATGTTTTCAGCCTGGCAAGGAGTGTGCAGGTGAACACCCACCCTTCTCTCTTCCAGGATAGGCACATCCATCCTTCCCCTGCCATGCCTCAAGCACCCAACCCTTAAAACAAACTCTACGCCATGGCAAGGTGTGGGATCTGTTTGATTTAAAGAAAAATAACTCTGTAAAGTAGAGTTTTATTTTTAAAAATTAAGAATTAAGAGCTTTATTTTTTTAATTATGGTTATCACCCATTGCTTGTCGACCCTCAGCCATTCACAATTATTAAGTCCATTCATTCCCTATAGAATGGAAGATGATCACAGAGGCTGTTATTCTGGCAGCTTTCAAGGTTTTTCCTGGTAAGGGCCCAAACCCTGTTGCTTGATGGCTAATGTAGTTGTCTACATTACCATGATGGCCAGCTATGCCATCCCCACATGTTAGTGCTCCCACCTACATGCAAATGAGGGCTATCATCACCAACTTGGCAGGCCAAGCCCTTGTCTCTGGTTATTTATTTATTTATTTATTCATTCATGTATTTATTTATTTATTCATTCATTTATTCATTTATTTATTTATTTATTTATTTATTTATTTATTGTATTTATCTATCTATTGACATTTGTTTACCAGGAAAGCCTGAATGGGTAGAGGTACCCTTTTTCAGTGGAGGCCCCAGAGAAAAGCTCCAGGGTATCATATTTAATGCAATCCATATTAACAATAACAAATTTTATAATGCAGTTTCACAGAATACATAGCATAATAAACAGTATATTAAATTTGTACTGATATTCACAAACAAATTCATAAGTCTTATACTGAGACTTTACAGATAGAAGAGTGGTATATAAGATAGGTAGGAGTAATTTAAAAAATACGATAAACTGAGAAATTAGAAGAGATGAGCAAGTGTGAGTGTTAACAGAGAAGTAGTGATGGAATAGTAATTTGGTTGTGCTATCTAGGAGCAGATGTAGTAGTTTAAGAAGTACTATAAAGTAAGGTATTAGAAGGGGATAAGCAAGTTAAGTGATTTACTGCTTTAAAGAAGGTATAAGAAAGGTAGTTATGGGTGTTAGAGAGCTATGTCCCAGATAAGAAGCAGGAAAAAAGGCAGGAGCCAGAGAGGTGGTCTTTTAGTAATGGTCTGAAAAGCTGAAGGTGTGTGATAGACCTGACTGATATAGGAGTTTTATTCCAAGTTCTAGCTACACTATTGGAATAGACACTGGCCCTAGCTGCCCTTTGTGGTTTGTAGATGGTAAGCAGTTGTTTATTATTTGACTGAATGGGAAGATTTGGGAGATACTACTGGAGTAGGGGTCCAATTTCTGGGCAGGCAGATAGAGTATGGATGATTTTACAGATTAAGGTGACTGATTTGCCTGCAGGTCTCTGCTTATGTGCATTGAAACAACCACTGGAGCAGTTCTTTCCTCCAGGGTAAGTGAGCTAGCATTTTTCCCTCCCTGCTCACTGTCCCCTGTCCATCTCTTCCAGTGCACAAGACACTAATTGAACTCAACACATCTAAATCTTAAGAAGGAGTTCATCACTCTACATCACAAAGCCAGACTACTTCTCTGATCTTTTACTTTTTTATCAATGATCCAGTTTTTGATGTAATTCAAATTAATCACTGAATGACACAAAACTGCCTTCTCTCCCTAGGCATTTGTATCTTGGCCATGAAAAAAATCTGGACTATAACTTCTGTTTAAGCTGCAAGCCTTGAAGAGACAGAGCAAAAGGAACTCAAATTTAAGCTATTTGTCAGTGACTATACTCTACTCTTGTACAATGTCCACATGTCATTGTGTACTGGTAGTCATCAGTTATTTGAAATGGGGAAAGATGGTATTGGTACCTGTTAGGGATGGGGTCATCAAGGGGGCATTTAAAGAAATACAAGATGTGGACTTTACA